>NW_013668287.1:136004-137506 GCF_000517525.1 Limulus polyphemus
ATTCCCCTTTTGTTGTAACTTCTTGTTTCATATAACAACTGTAGCAACTTGATCACTGTCACAGGCTGACTGTTTGTCGTCGAGTGAATAATGCGCATGCGCGCATGCTTATGCAGCAGGTTCTCGGTCAGAAAGCATAACAGTCGTACATACCAACAAGCAGAATAATAGTATAGATTTTTTATACTGACTTAAAATCCTGATTGTATTACAGTTCAAAATAAAAATTAGTGGTTTACTCAGTCTTAATTACAAAAGCCACAATTTGTACTTGTTGCTTAACCTACAGTATACAGATAATAAAATTCATAGTATCTAGTTGTATTTGCAAAATATAAATACTCATTAAAAATATAGTGTGTTTATATACAAATTGTAGTTTATGGCACTTTGCCAATATTTCATTAAACAAACTTTAAATTATTTTTTAAATGTAATAAATGTGTAATATCTACTTGATCATAAAAATTTTTGACTGCACACCAATTCAGCTCATTAGACAGTTTATGCTTTTGAGCTTGCACATGTGTGCCAAAGAATTGTATGGAGAAAATACCTCAATGTGACCTTTGTTTTACATAATGTTGCTTCTCCCGACAAATTGTGTGCCACCAGATATAATGTTGTGATTGGGATTGATTTTTTAAGTGTAAAGTTAATAAATCATATAATAACAAAAGTTTGCCGAGTTGAAGTTGGTGAAAGATTAATACCATCAGTACAGATTGAGTCTGTTATTTTAATTGTCAGCTGAACCCTATAAGAACCGAGTTGGGCAGTTTAACCAAATTTGGAGCTATGAAAGTAAACATACTATAAATATTAATTTACCAAGTGTTTTCACAAACTTGGGCAAGCTTTACATACACATCAAAAGTCCATTATACACACAAAAAAAATAATAGTGTTTCTACTAAAGATGTGTCTGAATTTGCAAAGACTTTACTTAGTCTGAGTAAAGGGTGATTTTCATTTTAAGAATAAAAATACTTCTTTCTACTGTTTTCATATTTTGTTTGCTGGGCAGTTAGTGGTATTTGTTAATTATTTGATTGAATAGTACAGTGTTTCCTAAAGTATGGTATATACAAACAAACGAAAAAAGGTTGAGGTGGATGCTGCTAGACAGTTGCCTTTCCTCTAGTCCAGGAGACTCCAAACTAAGGCCAGCGGGCCACATCCGGCCCACGACTTCAGTTTGTCCAGACTGCCAAAAGTTTGTTAAAATATAATTTTTTAATATGATAAAAACCAAAAATTAAAATGTAATTGGGCAAAAGCCAATCTGATTATGTATGCATCCCTACTTAATTTTACCAAAACCCCCTCCAGCCTGCGAAACATAAAAAGATCTACCTCCCGGCCCTTGTCCAAAAAGGTTTGGAGACCCATGCTCTATTTAGCAGTTCAAAGTTAGTGATGGTAAATAGCTTGATAATTTTGTCATAGTAAAAACAGATAGAAAGTTTAGTGGCAGCTGGAATTAAATTGAACACTAGCTC
>NW_013668287.1:138506-154533 GCF_000517525.1 Limulus polyphemus
CTCCCCACCCAAAAGAAACAAATACATAATTGCAAGATTTTAATTTCATAGACAGTTGGAATGATCTACAGTAGTAATCAAAAACCCCAAGTTTAATTAGTGGTGTTTGGTGACAATAAATTGTTGGAATAATTGAAAAAGATAATTAATAATGCCATTTTGTCCTTTGCACTGACTACACTATTAACAGTTTCAATGTTAAATTTTTTATGCCTATTTTCTTTTAATTTTATTATTGTATTGCTGTACTTTTTACCATTGTAGTAGCAATCATTTACTTATGTTTGGCACAGATAGCCATGGTGTTTTATGTCATGAAACCCCAAATGCTTAAAAGCAATAAATCACAGCATGAGAAAATTAATTGTTGTCCTTAGAGCTAATGTAAGTAGCACTGGATCTAAAGTCATATTTTGTACCAGCACTAGATCTAATGGAATTTTATCCATTTTATTTTCATGAAGTTTTGTTAGGCTAAACAGAAAAGCTTATTTTTACATCTGACATTCTCTTCTAAGCCTTGTAGTGTCTCACAAATTTAGGTCTGCAAAGTAAAATTCATGTAATTTTCAAATATGCATTACAGAAAAAATACGGTAGAAACTAAAAGAGAATGTGTAGTTTTTTACTACTATAGTTTATTCATCTTTCTAAGTATGCTATTAAACTTAAATGAAGATTTTGTTTTTCTACATTTCTCTTTATTTACAAAATCAGAGGTGTTTAAAAATAGCATTTTATGTATCTCATACAAGTTGCTGTCCAAAATGCTTTTCATTCAATACCAGAAATCAGTTAAGTTGGATGATGAGAAAAGTTTATATGAAACTATGTACATATATATATGTGTGTGTGTGTGTGTGTATATATATATATGAATAGCATTTCATAGTCTTGTTTGTTAGATTGATAAGAATGAACTAAAAACATTGCAACTTTTTTTTTTTTACAAATTGTTTACTACAAAAGATTGAAATTATTATTGGCTTTACAAGTAATGGGCATGCACAATATTAACTTCAGTGAATTGGTAATACAATAGTTTGATTCCCATTGTCTCCAAACTTGATCACCTTGTCGATTTTGTGTCAAAGCTACTTAGGCTATTTGTCACTATCCCTAGTTTTGAACAGTTTACAAGAGAGAAAACAAATGGCTGACAGCACCCTCTGTCAACTTGTTTTTCTTTCTTTCTGGTATGTACCAAGTTTTGACTAACATTGTATGCTGATGCAGCATGTTTCAGAGCAATACAGTACAAGCGTACACCAGACTACAATTTGCTGCTCCATTCAATATTGAAATAATAGCTTTTAAAAGATAGTAATATGATTAGAAAAGCGTATTTCATTTTAATATGGGTACTGAGCACTTCATATGCAATCCCTGATCATTGGACAAAAATAGATGTGAGGGTTGAAAACATTGTGAAAAATGGTAAATTTAAGTTGATTTGGCTTCAAATTGTGTGCTACTTGATCAGTTAAATGTTTGAGACAAATATGGTTCAAGAATTTACCTTTCTCTTATTTTCAGGATATTCATCCATTTTTTGCAGACTTGATGAATGTGTTGTATGATAAAGATCATTATAAGCTTGCACTTGGTCAACTGAACACTGCTAGACAACTTGTAGATAAGTATGTTTATTTTTGGTTTGTTTGTTATAAGTATGAAACCTACATTCTTTATTTTCACTCAAAAACTATTGTTAGTAATTAGTACCTTTTATTTGCAAAAAGGTAGATGATGTATATGTTGTCTTAGCTGATATCTTTTAATGAAAATTACTAACATACAGAGTAAAAGTAACTTTGAAATGACTTGTGAATGTAGTGTATTATTATCTTGCACATATTAGTGTTACTGGTATAAAAGTTTTGTATTTAGTGCTGAGTTTTACTGTAAGAGTAACTGATATTGGTCTTGTTAGTTATTTTACAATTTATCAGTAGATGTATCTTTGTTGGTGGTTTTATTTACATGATTGGACAGTAATCGTCATTTCCTAGTTAGACATGTGTTAAGTAAGTTCTTTTTTTTTTGATACAACTAAATTTAATATAATGTTTGAGATTTTTAAATGTGCAAATTGAATCAATAAAAGGGGAGTAATATTTGAGGGAAATGTCCTTTGAGATGAAATGTTAAAACTTTTAGTTTATTCACAGAGAAACTATTACCCTCTGTAACAGGAAATTTTAGAAGCTAATTTATTTAAGAAAAATAAGTTTAGAGTAAACAAGGACATTAAAAATTTTTACATTAGATATCATTGGTTTCAGTTAGGGTACATAATTTTTTAGTGAAAAAATTTCCATCTAATTTGTGTTTTTAGGATACACTGGACTCTGCTTCCATTTCTCCTTTGACAAATCTATATTTGTGCATAAAATATTTATTTTGGATAGTTATAATTGTTTTTAGTCTTCTAAGTCGTGATGTATTTCTTTGAGGTAGTATGAAAAATCTGTTTAAAACTGGGTCATTAAAAATTTATACGGTATTTCAGTGTGAGTGGGTGTGAACTACCAAATAATAAAAACTGCATTTTGACTATTGTTAGGCTACTTTCTGTTGAATGTTTTGGCTATTGTTTAAGAGAAAGTATATTTTTATAACAAAAAATTTAAATACAACTCATTTTAAAATATAAATGGTTGGATAATGACATATTACGTAATTATGATCTAATTTTTATTAAAGTAATTAAATGATAGATTATAAAAGATAGCTTGAGTGTAACTCACAAAAATGTTCATAATTTAACAGTACAAGTTTTTATTGTATTTGATTTTTATTATTTGCGTTATTGTCCCATTTGAAGATGCTTTTATGTACAGGGCACAAACTTAATGTTTATTCTTGCATTGTTAACCCTAAAATTATTTTTGGTGGCTCATACCCCATTGGCTTTTTAAACTGTTTGTGGTTCCATGACTTTAATGGTTATAGGGTCCCTAAAACATTACAAGTTGCACAGAATGTGGAAATAAAGAAACATAATTATTGTAATTACTCCAAATAATTACTGAGCTTTGTAACATGCAAACAAATGTAAAGTAAAATGTAAATAAATTTCATTTTAGTGTTGCACGAGACTATGTGAGATTGTTGAAATATGGAGATTCGTTATATCGATGTAAGCAGTTGAAACGAGCAGCATTGGGAAGGTGAGTTATACAATAATTTGCTTGTCAGCTCTGTTAGTGTAATTTTACTGACATACAAGATTAGTTAACTGTTGTGTGCAATATGTTAGTAACATAAAATGTATAAACCTCACTAATATCATATTACTATAACTATCAGTGGTTCAAGTTTAAAAAATTTTCATCTGTACAAAGTTAGAATGTTATTCTATTTGCCTCATTTGACCCAAGTTCCAATGTCTTTGATATCGTTTGTGAAAATATTTAGCTGATTCATGGTTTAAAACTTATTCTGAATCTAGCCTCTTGTAATAAATAATATAACCGGATTTTATGATTAATGGTTACTTACACAAAAATGTTCTAAATTTCTCCAACTTGTTCTTAAAACACACTTTATGATAGCCACACCTTCACTATGATGGTGTTGGAGACCGGTGTGTTAGATAAAGCAGAAAGATCAATTAGCAGAACTGCTACAATGAGTGGTTCTGTCCAGTCAGCTTTCTGACAAATATTTTCTGTTACAAGTTAAAGGTGTTTATAGTAGCATATTGAAAATAACATCTTTGAGCAGAATGATTTTTTCATTTCAACAATTATTGTAAGAATTCCAGCTGAAGTATAAAGTGCAAGTTTTTAAATTATTTGGTCATTATTTTCTACAGGAAGACTTTTGATTTAAAATTATGATTATATTGTTTTTTTGTGGTATTTTTAGGTTTTTTTTCCTAAACTGATATGTATTTGTAGAATGGCCACAATTATGAAACGACAAAACCAGTCTCTTCAGTATTTGGAACAAGTGCGCCAACACATTTCAAGATTACCATCCATAGATCCAAATACCAGAACACTTCTAATTTGTGGATTCCCTAATGTAGGAAAGTCCAGTTTCATCAATAAGGTAAGCTATTAAACCTATTAAAATACAATTATAAGTAAAAAAGGTTGAGTATGTTTCAATGAACTGTTTTTGAATATGCAAATCAGCAAGTCACAGGAGACCCACAGCTGATATAAAGTTATGGTAAAATAAAATATGTATTGGAGATTTGAAATTTTGAAGGTTGAGATATCCCTTGTACTTAAAAGCATTTGAAAACAAAGGAATATTAATGAACTATAGGTCTTGGAGCACCGCACCATGACTATATAGAAAGAGATCCAGGCAACAGGACACAACATAATCAAAAAAGTCCTTTGTATGGAAACAAGGCCATGGGGGTATGGGTTCATAAAAATAAAGCTTCCCGTCGTACCTCCATTTAACTCTATGAGTACGGGCTGGGTGGAATCCACCCAGCCTATATCCACCAAAGTAACCATGAGAGCAGTAATTCTATAACTTTTGATGATGTTCATGTATCTTCATGAAATTTTGCAGGTTATCAGCAAATGTTACAAGGCTTTCATTCAGAGATTGTATGACAATTTGTACTCAACCTGTGTATTACAAGTTATTTGATGAAGAAAAATGATAAGAATAAGATTTCTTAATGAACAAAATTGTTTTAAGCATAGATACTGTTTACAAAAAAAAACTTTAATTGTGAATCAGTTGAGTAGGTATGATGAACTAAGATCCAACTCCAAGGTTTTTAGGAACCAGTGACGTGACTTAAAGTGTCTGACCTCTCAGTTATTTTTATATATATGTATATACAAACACTTTTATGCAGCAATCTGTTCTACAACATTTTTTTGTTTTGTTTTATGTTCCACATGTAGATTACAAGAGCAGATGTGGATGTGCAACCTTATGCTTTTACAACGAAATCTTTGTATATTGGGCACACAGACTATCAGTATCTCAGATGGCAGGTGAGATATGGGTAGAGCTGTTGTTAGCTTTTGTAAATAAACTGAATTATAATAGTCTTAATGTTCAGAGGTTATCTAGGCTTGCAGGGATAGAAATAATGAAATAAACTTGTATTCTCTCGAGTGAAAGCTATCAGGAAGATTACATTTTTATTTAATCCATGAATATGTTCACTTTCATTTGTCATAACTAAAGGAATAAGGATGGATCATGCATTCCCAATCTGAAAAGCTGACTAAAAAGTCGAAATTCCTCGGGAATGCTGGAATGTAATATTTCAATCCCTGCTTGGGCCACACGTTGATAGCTATTAGTTTTTGTATAGTTTAAACCATTCTTAAATACATCAGCACTTCATTTCATTGGATATAAACAAAACGTGGATCTAAATATTCTTAGTAAACATTTTATACTACAACATATTAAGTTTTTAAAAGGGTTTAATGCTATGCTGTAGAATAAGTTTATTTATTGGTAGTATTAAGTATGGTAACTTTTAGCCCTAACTAAGCTAAAGCAGAAAAATGTACACATGTTAGTGTTAATTTATATCTATCAAATATAGGCCATACTTAATAAGACTTAACTAGTGTTAGGCCTAAGACAAGTGGGCTTAGATTTTGGTGTCTGAGGTTAGAATTTTTTTATTATTCTAAAATTCCTGTATTTAAAGAAGCAGTGAAGATACTAATTTGACAGCTGTATTGCAGGTCTCTTTAAATCTAACCTAATAAGATTCTAATTTTTGTTTTAGTTACTTCTATAACAAATAAAAAAAATTTTCAAGAAATTTAGTACATGCAACTGAAATTTTTTAAGCTTTTGCACTCGCACAGTAGAAGTCTTTCTCAAAGATTAGTCCCAATTCTTAGTAATGATAATATATTTTCAGAAATTATAAGTTATTTTAAATTAAAATATGCAATTCAGAATGCATAGTATTGCCATGCATATAAAATTGAATTTCAATATCTAATTTTTAACTTTCTATGCCTAGTTTCTTTTTCCATGATTGTAAGTTTATTCCTTGTTCATGTGCAAATGCTTCTGATCTTCAACCAAATACATGATTCATAGGAGGCGAAAAGTGCTCATACACAAGTTAGTGATGTAATTTAGATTGTTAGGAGGATAATAGTGGATGTTTCCTTGTGTGTCTGGTTATTTTTAGAGATATGGTTTGGATGTTTTAAATCTGGAACCTGTAGATAATTTTTTATTTTGTTTTTACATTTAAAACAAGGTTTTAGTCTTAGTTCTTTCATTATATACTAAGGTAATCGACACTCCTGGAATATTAGATCATCCATTAGAAGATCGAAACACCATTGAGATGCAAGCCATCACAGCTTTAGCTCATCTTAGAGCATGCGTTCTCTACATATTAGATGCATCAGAACAGTGTGGACACACTTTGGAAGAACAGGTGTGGTTTTAATATTATGTATAAAAGTATACATAAATACTGACCATTTGGGAAATGATGTTGTGTATGCTAAAAGTACATTATGAATAAACATGGTATGGTTATTCTCTATATATTTAAGTATGTGTAAAATAGTACAGTTTTTAAGTGTACATAAATTTTTCACACTAATTTATCATCTAGAGATAAAAACCATCAAATTTGCAAAGATATCTCGAGAGAGAAAAAAATTCTAACCATCCATCTTGACATGAACTTATTGACTGTTTAGAAATCAAAATATTTGTCAATACAATAATGAAAGAAAAATTCCTGTAGAACTAAATTATCAACCAATTGAGTAGGTGTGATGAACAAAGATCCAACTCCAAGGTTTTTAGAAACTTTTGACGTAACCTAAAATGTCTGACCGCTCAAATTGTGTTCTTTATTTGTGTGTAACCTATATCAAGTAGGTAAGTTTTTAAAGATATTAATATCAACTAGTGTTACATATCACTTAGCATTAGCCTTACAGTCCAAAGATAAACTGTCTTGCGTAGTTACATAAATTTCATTCCAAAAACAGAAAATATTTAGTTCTTGTTTTAGTATCGCAGCTTTAAATATTTGTAAATTTGTAATTGTGATTATAACTTCGGTTTAGTTGATGTGCGTCTACATACCTCTCGATACAAAATCTATTAGAATATATACGTGGATCTCTGATTTTTTTATTAGTAGTAAGCTTATAGAAAATTATCTTATGTAATTAGCAAATTAAATGTGTATCAAAATAGTGTTGAAGTCAGAAAATTCAAATTTTCTTCTTTAGGTCCAGTTGTTCCACAATATAAAGCCGTTGTTTGCCAACAAGGTAAAGTTTTTATGTGGGTTTATAGTTCGTAAGGTGTTAAAATTGTATTTAGGAAATATGAAAATATTTTAATTTGAGTAAAACATCATTTTCCCACAATCTAATTGGGCTTTCAATCTTCTAAATTATTACTCATAGCTAGGTGTGTAAAGTATTTCAGTAAAATGTGTTTGTAGAAAATTATTGGAAATTGTTATTTATTTTAAACTGTTCTTGTGCTCCCACTTGTTATTGGTACATAGAGTATATACCCTTTGTAGATTTAATTTTAAAGTAATACAATATAAAGGGTATTTGTATTTATGATTACCTTAATTTAATAGTTGTTGCAACTTAAACTGCTGGTTTAATTAGAAAAATTATTACTTTAATTGCTGTTAATTTGCATATGTACAATGCTAGTTTAATGCATTATTTTCTCCCCATTTTTTACATCTTAATGTTAATTACTGTGCAAAACCATAACATTAATTATTTAACATGAAGTAAAAATTACTCTTTTAATTTAACTCATTTTCAATCTTATTATAGCCTATTATTGTTGTGAACAACAAGGCTGATGTTCTGAGACTAGAAGAATTACAAGATCATCAAAAGGTTTGAAAAAAAATTTGTATATTAACCCTCTCAGTGCTTTAAATTTTGGATTGGTTCTCAAAGTTTCAATTATCCACTAACAAAAAAATGTAGAATTTGACCTTTTTCAGTACTTTTTCAATAGCAAAATCCACTAGTTGCACTTTTGCTTGGTGATGTATGCAAGCGGTACAAAATCAGGAAATTCAAGGATGTACGAGTATCCTGATTGTCACGCTATGAAGAAAAGTTTTTGTGACACTATAAATCCCGCTTGTTGCACCAAATGCCTATAAATGTCTAGTCGGATAAATCCGATTATAACATCCAAGGAATTAATGGCAACATAATATGAAATTATGAGATATCTAAAATAGTATGGGTTCAAATTTAAGGGTGAAATGTATATAAATTGTAAAAATTGGCTTAAAAAAATCAAGCTTAACACTGCTTTAATCATAAAATATTACCAGTGGTGTTACTGGGGTTAGATTTGTTTATGATAATATAAATTTTACATTCATTTGAATATTATGATTTTCATACAATAAGTTATCAGCTGTACTGAGTTAGACTGTGTATGTGCTCTAATATTGAAATGCAGCTTTGTTAATGTTTCACAGGACTAACCTAAGAAGGATAAATATATTTGAATTTTTGCTTTCATGCCAAAAGACTTATGTTTCAAAGCTCTTAAAATAAGAATGTAAGCTTTTTGCGTCATATGTAGAGTTTGTATTTAAATACCTTAAATTGTCTCACTTAGTACTTTACATACTGAGCTTGTAAAAAACAAAACTTGAATATCAAGTATATTGTATAATTAATAAGTACTCACAATATTTGTATGTAATAAATGATTAGTAACAAAGTATCTATGTAGGAAGCTGGAAGTGTATGTAATTTTTGTTGAACAGCACATATTCCCGTTTCTTCACCGTTCTGTGGTGCTGGAGACTACATATGTGCAATAGAAATTAGAAAGATAAATTAGCAGAACTATCGTCATTTAGAGGCTCTGTCTAGTCGGCTTTCTTATAAATGCTTTTAAAGTTATAAGATTAATTTTTTTTTTATAAAACTTCAAAAGCTTCATTGGAAGGAGCTAAGCCAGACAGTTAAGTTTAAAAACTAAAATTAGTATTTATTTATTTAAAAAAGTTTTGTAAAGTTAATGTGGAAAAAATTAAATTCTTATCAAAATCCATTTGACTTGTATGTATATATACTTTTGAGTTGCTTAGTTGTCATGAAAAATTCTGGTCTCCTGAAGATGGTGGAACTTTTTTCACCGAAACATCTATAGAGTTTTTAATTGTGTATTTTACTTTTAACTTATACAACAAATTATTGTACATTTTTAAATGTTAAATGTTCTGACTTATTTTATGAAAAATTAAATTTATTCTAGAAAATACTAGATTTTGAAAAGGAACAGGTGCGTGTGATGGAGATGAGTACAGTAACGGGAGAAGGGGTGATTGAACTTCGGAATGAAGCTTGCGAAAGTCTTTTGGCTCATCGCGTAGAACATAAAATGAAAGGAAAGAAAGTTACAGGCATATTGAACAGGTTGCATGTGTCTGTGCCTAAATCAAGAGATCATATAGTAAGTACTTACTATCATAGGTCTTTCTCAATTTCATTGTACATAACATTTGGGTCATTTACTTTTAAACCTATTCTTTGTTAATTTTTTGTTGTATTTAAATAAGTAGTCAATATCTAACTTTTTTTTCTCTTGCAAAGTTCATATTTTTATCAAGAATGGGCCAGGTATGTCCTTGTGGTTAGTATGCCAGACTGTGAATACAATTATCCATGGTTTGCATACCATTGCTGCAAGATTGTACCACAAACTTTAGAATCATGGGTATATTATGGGAGTGATGGTCTAATCCCAGGAGTTGCCATTTTTCCTCTAGTACGTCAGTAACAAATGAGGGGATGGCTGGCATTGATAACCCTTAGCTAGTTTTGCTCGAAGATCTTATAAAACAATGTAGAAAAATTTAACTTGCTGAAGTTACATGTACCAACAGGTGAGATTTTGGAAGGTGCTCAGTGTGCAGTGTTTCCCACTATATATGAGATTGAATGCATGCATCACTTTTAGAAAATTTATACAACTGTTACCATGTTCATCTTCTGTTTTTGAAGCCAGCACCTCCTGTATGTTTCTGTAATTTATGGATTACTATTGCTTTTCATTGCTAAACCTGGTTTTGCAACTTTGTAATATATATGAAGTAGAATTATTTGTGTACTTGGTTATGAGGATCTGTCTGAATCAATTTTGAAGAGGAACTTGGATGAATGGTTTGTGTTTTGCAGCCTTTTAATGTTAATGCATATGATGCTGATGTCAGGCAAAAGTGATATTTAACATCATGCGTAGCAACCCATGTCCCCCATTTATATTATCTGATACCTGGTGATGGTTCAGTTCAAGGCCCTAACTGCTACTTAAAGTAATCATTTCTTGTTTTATTTTGTTGTCACATGTGTTGATTGTAGTCATGGCTCACTTGCTTGACCATGCAACATGCAGTAACTAGTGGATACAAACGTTTAGAAATAATATAAGAAAATACATATACAGAACACACATTAGTACTTGTCCTCTGATTGTCCCCGAGTGGGACAGCAGTAAGTATTCATATTTACAATGCTAAAATCGAGGGTTTGCTATAACAAAACACACACAGTCCCCTCTGATTGTAAAAAAATGAGCCTTGGCAGTGATCTTAGTATGGCAATGTGGCTGAATTATTTAATGTATTTTGTTTTGAAACATGAAGACTGATTTAATAATCCATTCACCTTTCAATGCATGAGTCAATAAGCAAATCTCTACACAAACTGAAATATGAATATATTCAAGCCTGTAATCTATATCAGCTCCAAAAAATGTAATTTATAGCTCTTAAATTTGTAGTCTAATTGGAATCGACCAGGTAATTGGTTCTGGAAACTAAATTTATGAAACTAAGCTAAAGTAATTTTATTATTGATGCTATTCTTGTATCAATAACAGTTTTATATATTTTTCACTCTCTTTTTAGCTTCTTCCAAAGAGCTGTGGTTGGCTAAACGTGTTAAAACTTTTTTTCTTTTCTGTTTTTCCAACTTTAATTTCATTTCTTAGTCTTGGTAAGCCATTTTGTTGGACAGTATATAGATGTTTGAGCTCAATTGCTTAAGTGGATAGACCGTTATCGGTAGTGATAAGGTTATTAGTTTGTCTTGAGTGTTATTGATTTTTAGGCTATCATAATTTTGGTTCACTACTCTGATTAGATTTAGTAGTGTCATATATGCATCTTTCAAACTGTTACCAATCAGTGTTTTGGGGACATTAAACTTGTGAATTATCGTAGTTTTTCCCAGTATTACAAGATATTAAAGCCTGTTGCTTTGAAATGTTTTCTAGCTTGCAGTACGTATGCAGGCATGTTAAGCACATTTGTGTTGCGTGTATTTGTTACCTATTTGTTTTTTTATTTTAGGAGAGGCCACCGTTTATCCCAGAGGCTGCCTTAACTCGTAAGAAGATGATGATGGATGTGGATGACAAACCCAAAAAGAAATCAGTATGTTTTTTGTCATTAAATTTACTTCTCTTGTATCTGTGGTATATTCAAGTTCAACTGAATTCATCAAGAATATTAAGAAAGGACAGCAAGAAAAATTACAATTAATGCTTAATTGAGCTGAAATCAAGTTTGAACAAAGAAATCAACAGACTTGCCTTGGTGTGTAACACAATGAAAACACTAATAATTCAAAGAGAAAACACAGTGCATATACTAAATGCTAAATGGGCAACTTTCACTTGATTCGTGAGTTGGTTAGACTGGCTTTCTTCCCTTGAAATGTATTCCCACTAATTAGTTCACTCTAGATTTGAAATAGGTGTTTAAATTTAACATTTCTTACTTAACTCTCTCAACATTGCTTGGTCAATTTGACCGACCACATGACCTCTTTGTACTCGTTTAAAGTCTTTATAGATTTAATACTTCTAACTTTCAATATAGTGTGTATATCTCCGAAACTAGTCTGGCTCACAGACACACCCCCAATGAAAGAATAGACCATTCCAAGCTTTTAATTGTTATTAAACAAATGTTTAAACAACTATTCAATTATGTACCAGCTGCCTGTTGTCAGCTGAAAATACGAAGAATTAAATTGTGGTGGAATGCTACAAGTTTTTCAGATACCTATAGAATGATAATTTCTTTTTTGTGAGGGTAAAACTCTTAAATACACCATTTTGATGTTTGACTAATTATCCTGCCATAAAAGTTGTAACTCGTTCTGTGAACATGTATTGTGTATTGTTGAGTATTGATTGACATAGTTCATGAGCATGCTTCATGGAAAATTGAGGCAACATATTGTCTACCCTAATAAGGTCCTAATTTATATACATTAGTTACTTTTATAACAATAAATAAAAAATATACATGAAAAATAAAAAGTATTACTCTTAATGTCTTATTTTTTTGGCTCTTGGTTGCCAAAGCTTACTTTTTGTAATAATCGTTCTATCATTGTGAGATAAACTTTTGAACCGAAAAGAAAATTGACAATAATCTGTAATGAAAATGTAAAATTATAGATAATTTTTTGGATTAAAACTTTCTCTTGGTCATAAATGATATAAGATGTTAGAGAAAAGTAATGTGAAAGAGAGGATATGAAGTGGGTGTGGTAAGTGGACCTGACTTTCAAGTTTATGTCTGTAAACAAAGAAAATTAAAACCTATAAAAAATTAAGACTGCCTTAGCAATATCTATATTATAATGAGTAATTTGCATTAAAACTCTGTACTTGGAGGCAAATAAATTAGAAAGTAAACAAGACCTAGAGAATGTAATGATTCACTTATAAGGGGTAATTGGTGATTTATTTGATTAACTAATTACATTTTGATGTCAAGTTTATTCATATTGATAATAAAGTAGCTTAATTAAATTTTGAAAGTAACTAAATGGTCGTGGCATGTGCAATTTGACTACCAGTAGCGAGAGGGTTAACGGGAAACATCAGATTTACCCATAGTGAATAGTGGTTACCAAAGGATACGGTCACTCGATATAGATTAGACCATAACCTCAAGATATCGTGTGACCTACCATTGGTGGACACTGGCTGTTGACATTCTTACACAATTTGCACCTTTTAGCCCTATATCCTTGGGCAGAACAAATGTTGTCATTATAGAATGACAAAGGAACAAAAGCAGTTAGAATGAAGCCAACTTAACTTTCTTGACCAAGTGCATAGACTTGAAATAAGAGAACATCATAGGTGTGTTTTTAAAAAAAAAGGTGAGATTTTGTAAATACCAAAAAACAGTGAGTAGGTGATCTAAAAGTTTATTTTGTTTTTTAGGAACGAGAGATAGAGTTGGAACTGGGTGATGAGTATATACTTGACTTGAAAAGTAAGTGTTTTAAACTTTCATATATATATATTGTAAAAAATATTTTCATTTGGTCATTATGGATACAATGGAAATTATTCTTAGTATAATGGATGTTTTATAGATTTTTACACCCAGAAAATTAAAATGTTTTAATTGGTACATATTCAACTTATTAGCGTGTTTATTAACAGTAGTAAAAATAAACTTAGTTTTATTAAATTTGCTGTTTTTAAAATGTGTAGAAACTGGAACACGTCAAAAGAAATCTGCTAGCTTAAAACTAAGTTGAAAATGGCATCCCATAAGTAGTGATAGTTCTATTTTATTTATCTTGAAATTTATAACAGTATGCTGTTAAAATGTAAGAAAGCTAATCCTAGTTCATACCAACTATAAGTCTGTTTTTAAATTATGAATCTGAAAATAAAAGTAAAAAAACTATGCATGGGTTGAAACTGAAAATTACTAACGATTGAGTTTTTTTTGTAAATGAAAAGTGAGTTCCAGTTGTTATTAGTTGTGTTAAAGCCTATTAATTAATTAAAGCATGCTGCTATGAAGTATGATGGAACTGTTTCAAGTGGTATGAATTCTTTCTTTATAATTTATGTAGTTAAAGCAATATGTGTAATGTGACTTTGATAAAAAACTTTGGTTTATGAATGTGTAAAAGATGTGATTGAAGGAGTATAACACTTTGTATAGCAGGTTGGTAGCTGTTACACCATTTGTAGGGCCACTTCTGAAGAATAATTGATTTTATTTTCAGAAAATTATGATTTACCAGATGAACAGAAATATGATATACTCCCAGAACTATGGCAAGGACACAATGTCTGTGATTATATTGATCCAGAGATTTTGAAGGTGTGGTGGTTTCCTTTGTTTTTATCACTTTATAAGTAACAAGTATTTATTAATGGCAAGAGTATTAATATCTGATAATGCTTGCATTTGTTCTGGCTATCAGTTGATTGAATAAATAAATACATGGTTCACGCAGGTCCTTCAAATTGTAGAAAGTCAAGGGAAAAAGTTCTAAGATTTTCAGTGCTAAAATTCCAAAAAAACCTGTTTTTAAGTTATTTTTGTGGAAAGTCCTGAATTTTTAGTTTCAACAAGCTAATTCTGCACAAAATAATTTGTTTAAATAAATTAGAACAAAAAATGGACTTGGTTATGAGAATCATGTTTTACATGATGGTAATTGTGAATCTTGTGCCTCGTGAGACTGTTGATGGACATTTTTGATGACAGAAAGTGCAAACATGGCAAGATTTCAGAATTCTGGAAATTTGAGTAAAGATTCTAGGAAAATGCAATTTTCTTTTGTGAATATTAGACCTTGGTAGGTGAATAAGCATTATTTTCAGCTGGTATTAATTGGAACATTATAGATTTTATGGAAGTACAAGATTTACACTTTACTTAATTCTGTCTTATGGCAAAACTGGTTTACTGTAAGACATCTTGGTTGAACACCTTGGAAAGCAGTTCCAGTGATAATAGTGCTGATGTTTTGCTATATGGGAGGAAATCTGAGCAGTTTTGATAAGAAGTCGCACTATTTTGAAAGCTAACTGATACAAAAACTTTCATTATAGCTTGAACTAATTACCTGTCTTTATTGTATTTGAGTGATAAACTTTATGTATAATCTATAAAAAAAAAAATAGAACAAAAGAAAGCAATAAAAAATTCCTATTCATTATATAAGAATCCATGAGCAAAGGAGAATGTGGAATAATATATCATCCACACTATGTCTGCCATATTCAGTGCTGACAAGCTCTTTTGTCAAATACCAGGGCTCATCAGGCTAACTGGAATACGACAGACATAGCAGTGGCCTTGACACTATATGTATATCATCAATTTTCATGATCAACAGCTATGGTAATGAACCAGGTAAATCAAGTGAATGGTAGTTTTTATCAATTTTATTTAAGTCGTTTACTACTAATGTGTATGTTGGAATTAATAAGGTTTAAATCTGGTTTTACAAACTTCAGAAATTAGAGGAATTAGAAAAAGAAGAGGAGTTGAGAACAGCTGCTGGATTTTATGATGTTTCTGAAAGTGAAGATGATGAAGAAATGAAAGAAGTTAGAGAAATGGCAAAAAAGTAAGTATATTACCCCCTTTTTTTTGTCTTTACCCATTATGTTACACTATTCATAAATTGAATAAGGAATCTTGAAAGAAGTAAAAAAAATGAAAGAAATACCTTTTTTTTTTGGAATGATAATTTTTCTTCAAAAAGTAAATGGTAGTATAACATTTTTGGAGGAAAAGATATACTTCTGTGATTACTAATTTAATAATTGTTTTTTGATGAACAGGATTCGAGAAAAGAAGGGGATCCTCAGGATTGAGTCCCAGCTAAAGAAAAGTAGTACTAAACCCAAACTTCCAAGAACTGCTAAAAAAGTAAGATTCCTAAACATTCTTAATATTGTTTTAATGATTAAACTGAAGAAGAACTTGAGCATTTTTTTATAACCCTGTAAGTATGAAGTTATTTTTATTTTGAAGTTTTTTTTCAGTAAAACTTTTTTCTCTCAATCTTAACCCTAACACTACTTTCCAACTTTTTCTGCTTTTTTCAAAACTTAACCACTGTCATGTACAAGTTATTCAAATTTTATATTTTTGCTTTTAAGTTTAAAAGTTAGAAAATTCTGAAGAGGAAAAATCTTAATTGAATTTTGAAGGTAGAAGTGGAGATTGTAGCAAAAGTTGAAATGTATTTTT
>NW_013668287.1:154543-160329 GCF_000517525.1 Limulus polyphemus
CCTCAATTCCTTCTATAGCTCCTCCAAGCTGCGTTTAATCTCTCTAGCTTGTGAATATTACATTAACATTAGTTCAGCTTTATGTTATCAACCATATATCCTCGTACACAGATATTTAGTTTTCGTTATTGTTCAATAATCAGGTCTTTTCAGTTATTGAGCGAAAATATATTTCACTATAAGTTCTGTGGAATATGTCTTAACATATTTTGTAACTTACTTCTGGGCATAATCTAGTGAAGAAAAAAAAAGTTTTAATGTGCTTGGTTGCCAGTAGATGCCAGTAAAGATTGTTTTATCAAGTTCAAGGCCTTTAATTTAGGATCGGCTCATGACAGGTTCCAGATCTAGATTTCTACATCGGCTAATTTACGCCAAATTTCTCGAGTTATAGTAGAACAGATAAAAAGTTTCAGTTCATCAATTTAAAATAGTTCACAAGAAACGAAACAGTCGTTGTTCATGTATTTGATGACATAAACATTGTCTCGATCACTACTATGTCATATCTCAACCGGTCTGATAAGCCGTGGTGTTAGGCGAAAGGTCTCGTCGTTACTGTACAGAGCAGCTTTTGTGCAGTTGAGATTTTATTACATCCTTCTTATTCATTTTCATTCGTGAGTTTTTATAATTTGTCAAAATGTTTCTATAAATAACTTTAATCTCATTTATAAGGTTTCATTACTGACATATGGTGAAATGATTGGACATTTATCTCTGGCTTCAATTCTGAATATATATATATATATGTTGATTTGTTTTATAAAAATACAGTGAATGAGTTTTACTTGAGGACTTACAATACACTTATAACACACAGCATGAATTAGTATATAATAAGCAATGCCTCCTTTTTCTTGGTTAACTTTTCGATCGTGATTAAATTTTTTAAAGGTGAAACCTACTATCATTCATAACAATAGAAAATATAAACAAAAAATGAACAACTATAAAAAGTATATTTAAAATCATATAATAAAATTTAGTTGTTCGCTTTAGAATTATTATTGACAGGAACTGCATATTATTGCCTAGGAAATCTTCAATCAGATATTTCAAATGTTCATAATACCTAAAACTTTCTAGGTGATTTCGAAGAATATTGTATTTAACTTGAATTGTTCAAGTAAAATGCTTTAAATATATTTAAGAAGATAATATGGCGAGACACGTTTTTACCACAGATGCAGCAGTTTTAACATAATTTTACAGAAATGTGTGCAGTATTGGTTTGTTAATAACTTATTATATTATTCTTTCTGGAATTTTAAGGGTAGACAAATTCTAGCAAGCAAAATGTGACGGAAAGCTGTAATATTAGCTGAAAGACTCCGCTATGTTTATTTGTTGCAACACTCTGTTTAGTTAAAGATAACTGAGCTTCTAAAACATATTTCGTGGTCCACGTTCTTCAGTTGGACTCAAGTGATTAAACAGTTCAAATTATTTCCGTGTTCGAATTTGAAGGACAACTGTTCTATCGCTGTCATTATTTATATTGGATAAAATGATATTTTCGTAATTAAGATGATGGATAATATATTATTAGTTTATCTTCATAGTACAGTACATCAGCACTTGGGCTGAAATCAGTAATCATCGACGTAAGTATTAATGCTCACATGTGCTTTGTTTTATATTTTTCTGTTATTTCACATACTTGAAAATAATAAAATAAAATTTGTAAAGTATTAATGTATTTAATATTCAAAACATTTTAATAAATTTAACTTTAAATCATAAAAAAGAATTTAAAAATACATGATTATTACACTAACGTTAGTTCAGTTTTGTATTAGAAACAATTCAACGATAATCCTCGTACACAGATATTTAGTTTATGTTATTGTTCAATAATCAGACGTCTTTAGTTATTGAGCGAAAATCTATTTCACTATAAGTTTTGTATAATAAACGCGCTCTGCAGACTGAGGCCATGGTTGCGCTCTAAGAGTGACAATTAAATCCCACTATTCAGTCAGAAAAAAGCAGCTCGTGAGATGGCAATGGATTCTGTTGACTAGCTGCCTGCCCTCGAGTCTATCTATCAGATCAAGAATAGGAACGGTTGTGCGGAGATGGCTGTTGTGTATATATTTGCATTAATATTCTAAATAATCAAACAAGATACTTTTGAAGTTATTGTTATTACAAATACAACAGTCACGGCTAAAGTAGAAGCTTTTGCTATCGGTAGTTTACCAAAGATAATCTGTATTATATTTACAGTACTTAGAAAATGAAGATTATTTTAGGACTAAGTAATGATAGTATACATGATAAAATGCCTCAAATTTTAAAGTAAACCTTGATGGAAAGAAAAGTACTCAAACACTAACTGAAGAACTAAGAGAGAATTTTAAGATATTTATGGTTTTATATTTAAAAAGTGGGAGGATTCCACTCTTAATTCATTTTACATCGAACAACATCAACATAAAACTGGCAAGACTTGCTGGAAATGAAAGTATACGTATTTATATATTTTTTATTTATGTACAAATTGCAAAGTTTTTTTCAAACACTACATTCATTATTATTGGAAGAGCCGAAATTATTAAAAAATTACAGTGCTTCATGAAAAATTCTTCTTGTTTTTTTTTACTTTTTACTTGTTTATTATATATTACAAGATGAGTAAATTGTGCGAGGTTACAATGCAACTGTAACAATGCAACATCTTCATGCAGTATAATATTGAGAATGCTGTGTTAAATCTGGATAGTTTCTGGTCATACATTATATTCTGCATCCTGTTCAATATTAACCGCTCAGTGTCTTTTTACATACTATTTTAAACTTCAAAACAGAAAACTAAATCTACTCTGAAAACAGGGGGAGGACCCTACTTTCCAACATTTTATGTTTTTTGAGAACCCACTGTCATGTACAAGTAATTCGGATTTCGTATTTTGGCTTTTAAGTTTAGAAGTTAGAAAATTCTGAAGAGGAAAAAAGCTTAGTTGAATTTTGAAGTGGAGATTGTAGCAAAAGTTGAAATGTATTTTTGACCTAAGGATACACTTTAGAAATTAAGCTGCTTGTATTAAATTTAAAGCATTTTTTAAACTTGCATATAATAAAAACTGATATTTTTTTGTGTAGAGAGAGAGAAGCGTCAGCCGTTTGAAGAGTCAGATGGAGAGCCTTGGTGTTGACCTTGAAAACAAGGAGGTACTGGACATTTTGTGGCTACATTTATTACTTGTCTATAGTTTGTAGATGAGTTACATAAAACAGTGTTATAGGGTAAGCTAGCTGGTCACAAGTGATGATTATTTAAGGTTTTAGTAGTATATTTTATACCCGTGATTGATGGTCTGTGATGAACAAAGTTTCACCAACTCTAAGACTGTTAGTCTGTGAGGAGAGCCAAAATGCTGAGACCTGATCTGATGGGTACTTTAGTATGAAAAATAAATTACAATTTTAAGTTATTAGTCAATGTATATACAATAAATTGGTAAAACTGGGTAATATGTGCATACAAGTAATTTAAAAAAAAATAATTTTTAAACAACCTAGTTCGTAAAGCTACAAGTTAACACTTATTAAGGTTCTAAAGCATATTTTAACAGCTACCAAAGACGTCTTAACCTAAGCTGACAAGCATAAATGTTTAATCATATTAAAAATTTATATATGTATGTAAAATGTTTGAAAGCACTTATTTCCTTTTAGGCACACTACATTGAAGCATCAGAATCAAGAAGACAAACTCGTGGTGTGAAAAGGAAACGAGTAGACAGTGAAGGCACAGTCCGAAGTAGTTCAAAACTCCCACGTGATAGGTCTGGAGTCAAAGATGTCAAGGTAACAACTGCAAATATAAAGTTAATTTTATTATTCTTATTAAAATTATTACTTAATTTTTTTTACCTGCATTTAGGATATGCAGTATTCATTTGTTGAAAAATTATGAAGGGTGACCAGTAGATTTAGTATACAATAACATTGGGTGGGGAAAATGTGCTCTTAAATATAGTTGTACCTCTGTTTCTGCATTTATATTAACAACATTAAAGTAATAAGTGTATATTACTAAAAGTCATGAAATGTGTAAGGCAAAAAAATTTTTAATTTGTATATCGTATGTGGACATAGCGCTTTAGACCGTTGAAAGGGGAAATGTGGGAATTTGATATGTATTTCATACCACGAGATTCAGAGGGTAAAAAAAAGGGGGGCTTTTCTTTTTAGAATGAAAGAAAAGGAAACAATTGATTATTAAGAGGTGAGGATCCCACTAGATCATTAAATATAATGTTTAAATCAGCTTTACAGTGAAAGTGTGTTTTTTATGTAAGTAAAACTGCAGTATATCAGCCCATAGGAGCTGGCCTCTTTCAGGAAACATATGATTAAAAATAATTACAAATTTAAGAAGTAATAGATGTTCTTAGCAGTGCGTATGTTTAATTATAATTATTTGACATAGGTGGTAACAATTATTTTTTTAAAAAATGTAAAGTACAAAAGACATATAAAAGTAAAACGTGTAGTGTAGGAGTATAATTAGTAGAGATAGAGGACTTCTAGGATATATGTTCATAGTTTTAATTTTTTGATCAGTGTAGTTTCTCTAGAAACTCTGAATATCTGGATGTCAAGTGTCACGGTGGAAGTTGGACTAGGCTGACTGGCCGTCTTTCACCTCTTTCTCTGAACTTGATCCTGCATTTGTCTGTCTGCCATCAATAGATGATTGTGTGGTTGCAGTGACTGACTGTATTGTCCAGGCAGCTGCTCATTTTGTTCCTAAGACCTCGACACGTTTTCCACAGTATCCTCGTCCATGGTGGCGTCCTGCATTCCAGGAGGCACAGAAGGCTCAAAAACGGGCCTGGGATACCTTCCGACTGTATCCCTCTCTTTCTAACCACATTGTTTATCAGCGGGCCTGTGCCCTTGCTTGGCGGGTTTGACGTCAAAACCAAAATGAGTCTTGGATTAAGTTCACTACTAGCATCCCTTCTACCACCAGTTCCATCTTACTCTCCAATGGCCAGGAAGTTGCTATTGTCCAGAGCATTGCTGATGCTCTCGGACACAGCTTTTCTCGTGCTTCTAGCACTTCAGTTTCTTCCCCTGCCTTCTTGGGCAGAGCAATCGTCTCTAAGATTATAATCGTCCCTTTCCACTGGTGGAACTCAAACTTGCTCTTCGTCAATCGAACCTGATGATGTTCGTTATGAGATGTTGTGCCATCGCTCTTCTGCCTCTCTTGCTGTTCTTCTGGTTATTTTTAACCGGATCTGGCAGGAGCATGTTTTTCCTGATGCTTGGTGCCAGGCTATTGTCCTCCCTTTCTCTAAACCTGGGAAGGATCCCAAGATTCCTTCTAAATATTGTCCCATCGCTTTGACTAGTTGTCTTTGTAAGGTCCTAGAAAGGATGGTTAATCCTCGTCTTGTTTGGTTCCTGGAATCTAACACGCTCCTCTCACCCACCCAGTGTGGGTTCCGTCAACAGTGCTCCACCATGGACCAACTGATTCGATCTGAAACGTCTGTCAGGGAAGACTTTCTCAAGAGAGAACACCTTGTTTCTGTGTTCTTCGATCTCGAAAAGGCTTATGACACTACGTGGAGGTATGGAATTTTGCGGGACCTCCACTCCTATGGGTTGTGTGACCATTTACCCATTTTTATTCAAAATTTTTTACTGGACAGGCGATTCCAAGTCTGTGTGGGTTCAACTCTTTCCCGTTCCTTTCCACAGGAACTTGGAGTCCCTCGGGGCTGTGTCTTGACTGTCACACTTTTTAGTGTTAAAATTAATGC
>NW_013668287.1:160379-162501 GCF_000517525.1 Limulus polyphemus
TAAAATTAATGCCATCACTAATAATCTTCCTCTGACTGTTGCAAATGGGCTCTATGTTGACGACTTTCACATCTCATGTTAGTCGTCGAACATGAGGTTTATTGAACAGCAGCTTTAGACTGCCCTCAATCGGTTGTTGACATGGACCACTGCAAACGGTTTTAGATTTTCTTTTTCAAAAACCGTTTGCATGAATTTTTGCTGCCAACGGGGTCTCCAGCCCAATCTTGGCGATATAGTTATTCGTGTGGTCCCTGAGGCAAAGTTCTTGGGGCTTATTTTTGACCATAAGCGTAGCTTCATTCCACACATCAAGCAGCTTCGTGTCAAGTGTGCAAGGGCTCATCCGTTTCCAATCTTCCAGCTCTTGGGGGGCAGATCGATGTTCTATGCTCAGGATCTATCATGCCCTGATTTGATCCAAACTGGACTATGGGTCTGTGGTTCTGTCAGGACCTCAGCCTTGAAGATGCTGGACCCCAGCTGCACCATTTTAGACACGCATTTTCTAAGAGTTTACCCCTGACGTTGGACAGTGTCATTGGTAATGGTGACACTGTCCGATTGGATTGTATTTTTAAATTTTTACTTACTGTAGGTCTTTTTAATTGTATATAAATCTTTTATCGACATATTTTGGTTTTAACTCACTGTATTTTTACATTTTATTCTAATTTACTTTCACTGTTTTTACTGGTTGCTTTGCACTATAAAGCACCAACCAACCACTAGAAACAATATGTAGACTGTAAATCAACACACCATCCACAACAAAAACTTGAAACCTTAAAGGATATACAGTAATTCAAGTCATTATTGACATAAGTACCAAGATAGTTTGGACTGAGAATATCTTGAGATTTTCGTTCTAAAAATGATTACCCTAAAGGAGAAGTCAAACAGTGAAACCAAAACGAAGACACCACAAGACAAACAAAATTATCACAAAAACCATCTCTTTTTATTGAACTTGTTGGTGACAACCTTGTCAAGTCATGGGAATAGTTCATCAAAATACATAATATCAACTCAACAATTATAAAAAGACAAAAATGAAAATCATTTTGAAGAAATTGTCCAAAATAAAAGGACGCAGATGGAATAATGTATAAAATCAAGTGTTATACACACAAACGATTTTATTGAGTTTGAAACTGGAAGAGAACTGAACAGAGATCAAAAAACATTTTATAGACCATTATATTTTTTGAAAATTTCAAAGTAAACGAAACATCCGGTATCTGAAAATTGAAATTATACGAAGTGAAACTGATACGGAAAAAAATCGTGTAAAACCATACTGATTTAAGAAATTCAAAACATTCTTTAAACAAATATCCCAAAATTTCTTTATCTCTACTAAAATATACGGATACATGAGATTTTATAAGTTTTGCTTATAATTATTTTCAACTATATTAAATACTTGTGATTTAACGTGTACTGCTGAGAATAACTGTTACACTTTGAACTTATAAGTGTAGTTAATCGTACATTGCCTGAAGATGGCTGAAATGTCGCAGTTTTAATTGGTTGAAAAATTCTTCTACTGTAAAACTGATATTTAGTCATTGGCTAAATCGAAACTGTCGTGCAGGCTCATCAGGTGAGCTAATAGTAAAATGTAGTGTATATTAAATGATATTTTGTCAGCCAAACATACTTTTTAAGTTATATAAAATTTATCTATTTTAATATTTCCCTCTTTAGACTCGATAACATTTTCTTGTGTATCTTTCTTCAGATGCAGAAGAAGGTGAAATTTTTGGCCAAAAAGTCCCAGAGGAAGATGAACTTAAATGCACGAAAGGGTGAGGCAGATCGCAAGATTTCAACATTACAGCCAAAACACTTGTTGACAGGAACGAGGGGTGTAGGGAAGACTACTCGTCGCTAGTTAAATACTCTTGTTACTTGTACAGAAATGTGAATAAATTAGAAATGTAAATTATTTTATGACTTGTTCTGAAGTGCTTGCGAAGGATGATTATTAGCTTCTTCACAAAATGACTTATACTATATATTAAAAGTTTGTGGTTCCACATCTACATTTTCAGAAGAATTTTATTTAGTTTTAAGTGTATCACATTAACCTAATTATAACTAAGTTAATTTAAAACTT
>NW_013668288.1:0-1077 GCF_000517525.1 Limulus polyphemus
ATTTTTCTCATCGCGTACAGTATTTTTCACAAAACGTCATAACGCAAAAAAAAAGACCACAACATGAGACTAAAAAACGTAGATTGAACAGAAATTCAGGATGAATGAGGATGCATATTCGTTTGACATCAATGTTCTTCCCTTTTCTTCAGTTTGTTTGTATTTTTTTAACAAACATAATAATAAAAAATGTTCATTATGGTAAATGAAATAATAATTTGATCCGAGTATGAGTTTTTTCTTCCCGATTTGTACAAAATCCTTACGTGATAGAAAAAAAATGAATATTAGTTTCGTAATCTGCGTAGCTGAATTATGGAAAATCTGTTATTAAAACCAAAATAACTTTTATGAAGTTTAAATTCGCAGGTCTGTGTAATTGATCTTACACATTGCTGTAAACATAGTTCATTTTTTGACTTCAAGATATATATATTGCCATGCGTTGCTTTAACTTCCCTACCCAATTGCACTGTCATGGATGCTCAGCATACGTAACTCATAAACTCATCAAATATAATTTATTTATATATGAAATGCCTTTATGAAATGTAAGGAATCAGAACTCCGGTTGAAAACAAAGGTTGAGTACGTTTTGCGTTCACGGATTCTTAAATGATACACGATGCATCACTTTGCATATCTTGGCTGGGCTACGACTTATTGAAGGTCTCTTTCTAGATGGTCCTGGATCCCCAGGTTAATACATATTATTTGTTTTCCAACGGCATTGAGTGCAAAAGAAATCCCCGATTTTGAAATCATAAATCCATGATCTGAACACACCCTTATGAACTAAATGTATAGATATTTTGCATCGGAAAGGGCTGTTGAATACCTTTCTCTTCGGCGGCATAACACTATCTACGAAACACTAAACAATTCCAAAAAGTAGTTTTGACACATGCCATTCTACCGAGACTTTGTAGTGGCTGTGGTTGTCACGTGACTTGCTGATTTGCATATTCAAAACAGTTTTAACATAACGCACTCAATCTTCCGCGCAGCTTAGCAGAGTTATATTAATTAATATGATCAGTTTACCAGAATTATATTAAACATCTTGGTGAGTTCAAC
>NW_013668288.1:1924-6324 GCF_000517525.1 Limulus polyphemus
ATCGCTTAGTTTCCTGGATAAGCACAAAGCTACACGATGGGCTATCTGTGCTCTGCCCACCACGGGTATTGAAACCCGGCCTCTAGCGTTGTAAGTCCGCAGACATACCGCTGTTCCACTGGGGTGCGTATTATTCTCATTCAGTTTCCTGGGTGATTAGTTTAATATTTTAAGATATACTTTGAACTGAAATAATGTTTGAATTATTTTCATTTCTAGGTGACAATTTATTCTTATAAATGGGAATACAGATTTTATATAATTGCACTAATCTAGTGTAACTCATATATTAGGCCCGGCATGGCCAGGTGGTTAGGGCGTTCAACTCGCAAACAGCGGGTCGCGGGTTCGAATCCCCGTCACACCAAACATGCTCGCCCTTTCAACCGGGGGGGTTTATAATGTGACGGTCAATCCCACTATTCGTTGGTAAAAGAGTAGCCCAAAGTTGGCGGTGGGTGGTGATGACTAGCTGCCTTCCTTTTAGTCTGTCACTGCTAAATTAGGGGACGGCTAGCGCAGATAGCCCTCGTGTAGCTTTGCGCAAAATCCAAAAACAAACAAACAAACTCATATATACGGGTGGTTGAGAAGCTGAAAAAGAAAATAATAATTATCAGAGTACTAGTTTCAAATTATTTCAAATAATTTATTCAAATTATACCATAAACATGAAAATCTTGCTATCAGGTCAAGCAAGAACAGCCACTAGTTCTGCTGTGTAGTAAACTTTGATCTAGATGACGTAGTCAGGACATGCGTACTCTCACAAATGATTAACGTTTATCATTCACAAGTAACATAGACGTGTTTTCTGTGATAAAGTTTTCTGTCTTGTAATTTAGAGGCGTACTGGAATAAAGACCTTACAGTATAGCGTTGAACAAAGACCCATTTTATTGTGTTTATCTTTAATGTAGGGGCGTATTGGAGTAATAGTTTTGCAGCAAAAGTAAGTGAAGCGACTACGTTTAGATAATTTTTTAATATACAGGCGTACTGTTATAATGCTCTGACTAAAATCCGGTTTCATTGTGTTCAGTTTTAACTGTTGTGTTCGGTTTTAACACAGGGGCGTACTTGAATTCCTAAATATATGCAATAACACGTCATTTACGTTATATCTTTCGTCCAATACCAGATCTCATAAGGCCGGCTGGGATTTGACAGATAGTAGTATTCTGGGTGCTATTTATATTATCATTTTATATAAACAACCGCTATTATAAGTTCACAGTACAAATCCATTGGCAGATTTTTTAAAAATATTAAGACATTATATCAACCATGGAGATACCATAAAAAAAAAATCTAACAGAGAGGAGCTGAAACTATATTATTTTGATATTATAAAATGTTTTAATTGGTCATATTTACGGAGGATAACATGCTGCTGACATTTCTTGGCTCTTTTCGTCTCGGGTTTTATTATAGACATAAACGGAATTTCCGAAAAAGACAACAACAAAAGCTTGATTATCATGATTTTCCCTTGATAAATTATCTATTTTACCAAAATCAAATAGTGGGTGTTCAATATTCTACTATAATTTGTGATTATTACCAAACACGATATATTATTAACGTTATCAACTTTAAAAGTTATTAAGGACTGTACGTTAATAAAAAAATATTTGTATTTTAAGCTCCAAACAAGGACTAGTAATAAATGTACACTCCTTGCAAGACAGTCTGCTTATTAACTCGGCTGCTAATATATTTCTTAAATTACAAAGTGCTCCTCTTTGAGGCATTTCATGTTTTGCTCTAACGGAAATTGGACTACATCTCATTAGAAATCTCCGTAGACAAGGCTACGTTTCTTAGATAAAGGTTCAGAAAAGTTCCGCTTTGACACGGAATTGTTTCTTGCCGACCTCGTCTCTTAGTAACTTGTATTTAAGTATGAAGAAAAACAATCTTAGGGTGAAACTAGACTTCAAAATATTTCATTTATGTGTTATAATTCGTGTCTTCTAGTGATATATATATCATTTATTTATTGAGTATATTTGTTTGTAGTTAAGCACGTCACGGGTATCGAAACCCCGTTTCTAGCGTTGTATGTCCGCAAACATACCGCTGTGTCACTGTAGGGCATTTACAAGCTTATGTTCTCATTGAGTTTATCTAGCTCAGTCACTCATGATGCAAAGCTATATAAGAATACTTTGAGTAACAAGTCACCAGGTGGCTCTAGATTCACGTGAACATTCACGCAAATATCAAGGTAGGAGGAGGAGGAGGAATCTGTTTGTTTGTTTGTTTTAAAACACAAGGCTATATAATACGCTATCGGTGCTCTGCCCACCGAGTATCGAAACCCGATTTTTAGTGTTATAAGCCCACTGGTTTTTACGCTGAGCCACGTGGGGAGGGGGCGAAGATGTCAGGTGCATTGAGATACTCCGTTGGTGAAAGTAATGTTGTTGATCAGTAAAAACCATTCTAATATCTTAACTAAAACCAGGATAAATTTAGTTCTAGAATAAATTATCTGTTTATTATCAAACCAAAGCAACCAAATTAACTGAACCTATTCAAATGTTGCTTAAAATGCAAAGTTTACTATGTGTAAAGAGTAATAGAGAATTCGAACCCTTTCAGCCTTAAGGGTGTTATAATGTGACGGTCAACCTCACTATTTATTACTGTTTATCTGTTTCGCGTACGACGAGCGAGATTAAAACAAAACAGAAAAAATCTTTAGGATGAAAAGTGTGTGTTTATGTGCTTAACTCTGGTTGTGGTGGCCATTAGAGATGCAAGAGAATGGTTGATAAGAAATAAAATGAGAAGAGGAATTACACAGTCCAGTAATTTTCGCGACTTAGCTGCTAAGTCCTGCTAGGTACTTGATATCCTCCTCGTGCATATTTGAATTCCTGAAAGGGATCGGCGTGTGGCTGAATTTTGCTAGTGAAATTTCTGTGGAATGTCAAAGTTCAAGTGACAGTCATGATAAGTTCTGAAATGTCAAAGTTCAAGTGACAGTCATAATAAGTTCTGGAATGTCAAAGTTCAAGTGACAGTCATAATACGTTCTTGATATTTATTGACAGAAACTATACACACGTGCACAATACACAATGTGTTAGTATTTCTTACAACTACGAGTTTGGAAATTGTTTGTTTGTTTGTAGTTAAGCACAAAGCCACCCAATATGGCCACCTGCGCTATACACCCTCCACGTTATTAAGTCCACAAACTTATCGCTGTGCCACTGAGGGCAAGTTTAGGGAAATCCGTCAGATTTGATTGTATTTATGAAACGTGATATAATTACTGATTATTATAAAGTTTCCGTACAAATAAAACGCATATTTATACACACACTGATATATAGACATAATTGTGTGCGTTAGGGCGCGCGCGCGTGTATAATCGAACCAATGATAACGTAATACACTGAAAAAATCGCATCTCATTAAAGTTATTTATTTATGTCAAATTTATATAGTAACTGTGAGAATATCACTGAGTAAAGAGCTAGAAACACTGTATGTGTCTACTTAGAAAAAAAACGAGTCAACTCATCTTTTAAACAAGTTTCATTTGAATCATACTATGACGACGACGCCTGTTATATAACGTGTTATATTATTGTTTGAAGGGGTAGAATAAATGAGAGGAACCAAACAACACGAATGATATGAAAGGTATTTTTTTTATTTCAGAAAGTCGATGAAATCTCGGTTCAAACGAAGCTTCGAATGTTCACGAGTCATTAATTTCCTAATTATCGTTACATTTGTTTTTCTTCTGAAATCATCCAGTCTCGATTGAGAAAAACTGGCAGATGGGTGAACTTTCATGGAAGTCTTTAATGAGTTGCTGTTCACGTATTAATAAAACCTCTTTTCATGTTTAATCTCAATACTTAACATCTACTTTTTCATTACTCTTCTCTCTCAATCGTCAAAGCAAAGTACGATTTAGGGAAGTAATAGAAACAGGTTATAACGCAAGTATTACTATTGAAACTACGGAAGGTGAGGTAGAGATACGCACAGTTTATTACTTCATGAATATATTATTGAAAGTAGTTATGCTTATTGCATTAAAAAAATGCATAATAAAGGTTTTTGTTCCTAACTTCAGCTCGGGCATTATTTTCTATCTATGTAATGCCTAACGAATAACCGTCTTTATATTTAGAAACCGTTTTGAGTTTGCTTTATAAATAAATGCTCATAGAATATCTTTAAATGTTATGAGAGCTTATAGTTTTGAGCATTTTCTACAGATATCTAAACTACGAGTAACTTCGAATTGTGCTGATTTAGGATCTATGCAAAGATCAATTTAGCTCAGTATTAAGTTCGTACTTTATATAAGGTCACTACTATCCTTGACCTAGTGACTTGAATCAAATTTTCTGTCACTATTTTTTTTTTCA
>NW_013668288.1:7263-8705 GCF_000517525.1 Limulus polyphemus
AACATTTTATTTTCAGTGGCGTAGATGACGCTCTCGGCATAACATTTTATTTTCAGTGGCGTAGATGACGCTCTCGACATAACATTTTATTTTCAGTGGCGTATATCACATTTTCGATCACACATTTGTTTTCAGTGGAGTATACCACGCTTTCGATCACACATTTGTTTTTTGGTGGGTTATATCACACTTTTGATCACACATTTGTTTTCAGTGGAGTATATCACATTTTTCGATCACACATTTGTTTTTTGGTGGCTTATATCACACTTTTGATCACACATTTTATTGTTAATCATGTGGAGCGACAAAAGTAAACCATAACATTACTTATGTACCAAAGTTTTGTGTCAGGCATGTTTGAGTTTAGTAGTCTGAATCTCCTTGGGGTTCAGATAATCGGAATATTTGTATTAAGATAATCTTTGATTTGGTAGATGTCATAACACAAATCACGTTCAGGACATATCCTTTGAGTGATTGTTTGTGTTCGTATAATATCTGGGACTTCTTACAAATCTCATGACACAAAGCACGTTAAGGAGACATATCCTCAATATTGCTTGTGTTGATGTAATCTTTGGGCTTCTTACAGATGTCATGACTCAAAGCACGTTAAGGAGACATCCCCTCAGTATTGCTTGTGTTCGTCTAACCTTTGGGCTTCTTAGAGATGTCATGGCACAAAGCACGTTAAGGAGACATCCCCTCAGTGATTTTTTGTGTTCAGAAGTAATAAAAATGGCGTGTATAAACCTTTAAATTGTTTCTTGTATAATAGAAAGTCGGTCTTGCAAGACTTATATGTTATTCAGTCCCGAAACGTTCCTATACGTCGATCGACATAACAGCGTAGACTTCAAATGGCATGAGAATTTTAAAATTTACTTCGCAAAAACCAGAAGCTTCGTAATACAGTTAAGTTGTATGGTTGCTACAGTACACGTTTTCCCTTTAGACGGTTGTTAAGATATATTTTGGTTGCACATAGTTAAAGAAGAGGTCTTTAAGATGACATTTTCCCGGCTTTAAACACTTATGACGTCGCTTGACGGTTACGAAGGTAACGCGCTATTCACACGTTGCCTTCTTTTTTGTTGGTTTCTTCTATAGACTACTGGCTATTCGACTTATGGGTTTCTTTAGCTTCGCGTGCCCCCCAGTGGCACAGCGGTATGTCTGCGAACTTACAGCGCTAGAATCCGGGTTTCGATATCCGTGTAGCCCATTGTGCAGCTTTGTGCTTAATACCAAACAAATAAACAAGCTAAGACAAAGTATTTGGTAACTCAACAAAATCACATAGATGTTAAAAAAGCATAATTAATCCTTACATACCTGATCCCCTATAGGCTTTATTTCAAAGCATAATTAATCCTTGCATACCTGATCCCCTATAGGCTTTATTTCAAAGCATAATTAATCCTTGCATACCTGATCCC
>NW_013668288.1:8900-14207 GCF_000517525.1 Limulus polyphemus
TTGCATACCTGATCCCCTATAGGCTTTATTTCAAAGCATAATTAATCCTTGCATACCTGATCCCCTATAGGCTTTATTTCAAAGCATAATTAATCCTTGCATACCTGATCCCCTATAGGCTTTATTTCAAAGCATAATTTCCTTAAACTTAAATGACCCAGCATGGCTAAGTGGTTAGGGCGCTCGACTCGCAATCTGAGGGTTGCTGTTTCGAATCCCATCACACCAAACAGGTGCTATAATGTGACGGTCAATCCCATTACTCGTTGGTAAAAGCGCAGACAAACCGTTTCTTTAAGTGCGCTACTTATATAAACAAATGCGCTAGATTACGAGGGGGGTATTTGTAAAATTCGCTAGAAAGTATTTTCTCCTAGGTTCGTGATCTGTTATTCCGTTCGTGTTTTAAATTATGGTGTCTGTCTTTATAAATTTAGTGACGGACATTTTCCGATGACTGTTTAGGAACCACATTTCACGTGTGAATGAGAATCAGCGTTACGTTTCAATGCGTGTATTCTACAGGGCGAGTTTGAACGTTAATAAAGATTCTTTCTGGCGACTGGGCAACAATCTTTGCACATGTTGATTGTTTTGTTTTCTAATTTCACGCAAAGCTACACGGGGGCCATCTGCGCTAGCCGTCCCTAATTTAGCAGTGTAAGACTAGAGGGAAGGCAGCTAGTCATCACCACCCACCGCCAACTCTTAAACTACTCTTTTACCAATGAATAGTGGGATTGAATAGTGAGATTATAACGCCCTCCACGGCTGAAAGGGCGAGCATATTTGGTGTGATGGGGATTCGAACCCACGACCCTCAGATTGCGAGTCGAGTGCCCTAACCACCTGGTACATGTTGATACGTTGATAAAGATTCTTCCTGGTGACTGGGGAACATTCTCTGAACATGTTGATACGTTAATACAGATTCTTTCTGGCGACTGGGCAACAATCTCCGCACATGCTGATACGTTAATACAGATTCTTTCTGGCGACTGGGCAACAATCTCCGCACATGCTGATATGTTAATACAGATTCCGATGTCGAGAGCACAACACATGCTAGTACATTAGTATGTGATGCACAACTTACTATCAAGCTGCTTTTTGGACCGCATAATTCTTACTGTTACCAAGTTTATAGAAATATATTTATCTATAGTTACTGTTGATACGGTGGTGTTCTGAAATGCACGATGGATTCGAGAGTGCACGTGCACTTCATAAGCAACTCTCATAAAGTGCAACCGCTAAGAAATACGAAATATTTTTGTAAAAATAATATATGATTCTCTGACGAAACATTTGTAAATTTAGAACAATTAGGATTCAGTTTGCATTTTCTTTCACGTTGTGCTCTTTTCTTTATTGTTACGACCACATACATATATATATATATTTACAAAAGTTACACAACTTTATTAAGTCGTAGTTAGAAAAGTTAACTGTACGATTTTTACATAAGCATGAATTACATTTTAGCTTAGAAACATTCCGCTAAAACTGAATTGTTTGTCTAATTGAAAACTAGTTTTTTTATTTCGTTGGGAACCGAAATAAAACTTCGCGATTAAACTGCGTTGGTAACTTAATATTTGCATAAACGTAAAAATGATCATTTTAATCCTGAGTAATAGAATGTTGAAAGTGAAAGTTACGTAATTAAAGTTTTCGGGAAAAACAACGTGTTTATCCAGCAAAGACTTATAACAACTTGTATTCTTTTCAAGTTGTAATACTCCTACTAACTGTTCTCATATTGCTTCGTTTTTTTTTTATTAAATAAAATAAAATTTCTTATCGAAAGATGCTACAATTTATAAGTTATTCAGTGGTTAGAGATTTGGTTAAAAACGTGTGAGTGATTTAAGAAAATGCAAACAAAAAACATGCTTTTGACTTCACGCTCAGTACTTTTAGTTATCTAGCTCTAATATCTTCTTCTAATTTCTCTCTCAAAACTAATTTCCTGACCTAACAATATTCTGCACTGAAATTAGTTCATTTCATGCCTTGTTTTTTTTTCTTGGCTAAATTGCCTTGAGATAAACTAGTTTGACGAGGGCATATGGCTTTGGGGAATTTTCCGCAAAGGATGACGAGAGATTAATCTTTGTTATCATTTTATCTATACAGAATCAGTTTTTTTATTAGTTTGTAATTAAGCACAAAGCTACACAATGGGCCATCTGTGCTCTGCCCACCACGGGTATCGAAACCCGGTTTCTAGCCTCGTATAGTCCACAGACATACCGTTGTGTCACTGGGGGGGGCCCTACATAATCACAGACGACACAAGACACTGTGGTAAGATATTAAATATGGCCAGAAAGCCTATCTGCTGTAATTGTCAATTAATTAAACCCACATTCGTAAAAACAACGAACACATTAAAATAGTTTTTAAATACGACAATAACAAACCTAGTGTCATAAGAAAGTATAATAATTTTATCAAAGCATTTCGCGTTCACATAATGAACATACATTTTTATAAAGATAAACTGATTGATAAAAAATCATTCTATTGTACTAAATTAGTCGGTAAAATGGACATAAAATGAACAGAAATAACTTAACACGCCGATGTCAGGTAAGTGTGAACTGTCTGCAATGGACATTAATATTTAAGACTTTAAGATACAGTGAACAGAAATAGTTTAATACGCCAATGTCAGGTAAGTGTGAACTGTCTGCAATGGACATTAATATTTAAGACTTTAAGATACAGTGAACAGAAATAGCTTAATACGCCGATGTCAGGTAAGTGTGAACTGTCTACAATGGACATTAATATTTAAGACTTTAAGATACAGTGAACAGAAACAGCTTAATACGCCGATGTCAGGTAAGTGTGAACTGTCTACAATGGACATTAATATTTAAGACTTTAAGATACAGTGAACAGAAATAGCTTAATGCGCCAATGTCAGGTAAGTGTGAACTGTCTACAATGGACATTAATATTTAAGACTTTAAGATACAGTGAACAGAAATAGTTTAATACGCCAATGTCAGGTAAGTGTGAACTGTCTGCAATGCAACAATAATTAGGATAATTTGCCTATCCCATTATAGCAGTTGTTAGTACAATTCACTGAAGATTGTCTTGCAATGTTCACGTATGATTGGTCTAAGCAGTTTTTAGTACAATTCACTGAAGATTGTCTTGCAATGCTCACGTATGATTGGTCTAAGCAGTTTTTAGTACAATTCACTGAAGATTGTCTTGCAATGCTCACGTATGATTGGTCTAAGCAGTTTTTAGTATAATTCACTGAAGATTGTCTTGCAATGCTCACGTATGATTGGTCTAATATCATAAGTAATGAAATTTTTTAAAATTATCATATTCTCTACAGAATTTATTTATAGTTCATATTCAGTTTTTGTTCTTCATTGATGGAATAAGGCTTAGGTTAAGCTTCATTAACGGCAGATAGTAATCGAAATACAGTTGACTTTATGAATTAATCCACAGGATATGCAGAAGTATGAAAAAAATCTCATCTGTTTATGAGTTATTGTTTCGATCTAAAAATGTGTCTAGTTTTGTTTATTTACGTTTAGTAGAGAATTTGAAATTATTACATTTTACTTATTTTTCAATGAATGAAAAACAAAGTTTCTATTACGTTTATTAGACAGTTTTATTGAAAATGAGTTAACCTAACCTGTCCTTTTTATTTTCAACTTGATTGAATAATTTACCATGTATACAATTTAGATATCATATATATATATATATATATGCATACATGCGTGGCTACACGTGCCAAATTTCCTTAAACATATCATCCGTGTAAATCATCATTTATTATTTCACACACGACTTATAGTATGATATCCGAGTATATCATGTATTTTTTCCAGTATATCTTACTTCTGTGAAGGTTTTGGCGTAAGAATGCTTGATCCAGGACTGTTAAAGTTTGTCCCAACAAGCGTGACTTTGTCTCTCTCTTCATGTATCGGATCAAGTGTCAGTCCCTGTGCTAGTGAAGAGATAGAAAGATCATTTTATTGGCTGTGGAGAAGACATTACAATATCAAATGATAAAGAGAGAGAGAGAAAGAAAGAAAAAGAAAGAAAAGATAGAGAGAGAAAGAAAAGATAGAGAGAGCGAAAGAAAGAAAAGATAGAGAGAGAAAGAAAAGATAGAGAGAGAGAGAGAGAGAAAGAAAAAGAAAGAAAAGATAGAGAGAGAGAGAGAGAAAGAAAGAAAGAAAAGATATAGAGAGAAAAAGATAGAGAGAGAAAGAGAAAGAAAGACAGAGATTGAAAAAGAATGGTGAGAGAATAAGCGAGAGAGAGATAGTAATATATCATGTGGCGATGTCGTTGCAAGACAAAGAAACTGATAGTTTCATGCGAGCTTGAAATTTTATTTTCGAGGTTTTTCCTACTTGTCTTTCGTCGTGACTAGCACTATAGGGATTCAGCTCGAGGGATTAAAACTTGAGGATTTAGTTACTTATTCAGTAGAGATAAACATCCACTTATGTACTCAGGTACGCACACTTGCTTTTCTTTTTTTTGTTAAGCTTTTGTAATAAAGATTGTTTTCACAGTCCTTAAAACATATCCAATCTGTATATTTCTCATGCAACTTAAAAACTAAGTCGACTTTACAGATTCAGATAATTCAGTAACTTTTCTGTTCGTTCCTGTTGTTATTAGCGGATCTATCTTATACTTGTAGGGAAATTAGTTTAACTGAGAATATTAGAACACCGTATTATAACCCAGTGTTTTAAAACGTTTATTTTTTTTGTATGTTAAAAAAAGTAATTAAAATATCATATCCGTTAATGTTACTGAGATGGCTATTTCTCAAAAAGTACTATTCGTCAGTTATCCTTCCCGCTCTTGGGTAGAAGGTACCGTTCAAGTTACAATATAGCAAATATCTATCTCAGTTAAATGGTTAGCATGTAGACTGTGGATTCGAGGTTCGAACCCCATTACCGTAGGAAAAAATCGCGCTCCACAATTAGGAGCCACGTGTGCGTTATACGAGTGACAGTAAAATGCCACTATCTGACTAGAGTAGCCCACGAGTTGGCCGTGGGTGGTGTTGACTAACTGCCTTCATTGCAGTCTATTACTTCAAATTTAGGAACGCTTGGCGTGCATAGCCCTTGAATAGTTATGCACGAAATTTCACAAACGATACCAACAGCTATTTATCTATCTCACGTAAGTCTTCTTATTGAAACTTTAGATTGTTGTGTAAGTATATCTACCCATACACAAAGATGTACATAAATATATAGACAATTTAAAACACTCAAGTATGTACAC
>NW_013668288.1:15110-16983 GCF_000517525.1 Limulus polyphemus
CAACAACAACAACAACAACAACAAAAAAAAAGAACAACTTCGAAGAGCGATCTACTCCAAGTTTTGAAGCAAGAGTGGGCGAAAATCCCACAATCTAAAATTGACGAGATGATTCTCACGATGCCCCAAAGGATCAACGAACTCCACGAAGCGTAAGGAATATCTACTAAATATTAATTAAATTATAAAAATATCAATTCATGTGAATATGACTGAAAATTTTCATTTTTTCTGAAAAGGTGGTGTCTATTTACTTGTGACCACACTGTGTATATAGACACTTTCTCTTAAACATTCAAAGATACATAAGGTTATATTGCCATAGTCTTTCAACACTGCACTTAAAAGTTACACTATTTATAGCAACAGTAGAGACATAGACATCGTATTACAAAATGTAATGAGCTGTTTTAACAAGGTAAAAACTTGTTATATCTTGGCTTAATGTATGACGGTGTAATGCTGCCATATCCTGGTTTAACTGATATGTGTCACCCTCTTAGAAACTTGTTAGACCTGAAAATAATACGATGAAATGCCTCCACATCCTGGCTTAACTGATACAACATGTTTTAGTAACATGTTAGATCTGAGCCTAACACGAGTACAAGAGACTTGAAAAACATACTGTAAATATACACATTTCATGCTGTAAACAGAAACACTTTTTTTTTTCAAAGGAAAATTTTGGATACAACAAAGTGTCCGGGTGAGTTGCACTGAACGTTAAGTAAAATAAAAAAAATTCAAAAATCTTTGCCTGATTTAGTGTTCGAAAAAGTTTAAAGATGAGACTATTTTTTTTACTTTCTGTAAAGATTCTATAAACAATTTGAGTTGAGTTTTACTGTAGGAAATAAGAGAATCACTTGAAAATACATTTGTTTTATAACAAGACTTTAGAATCATGGATATCATTCACAAGGGATAATTTGTTAAGACGAGACAAGACACACGTTGATACCGATAAGGGAGAAGAGAGTAAAATATATAGCGTATAGAAGAGCGAATACAGAAAATGCGAAGTAGCAGAAGTAACGGCGAGAACCATTCGACTTTGTTGTGTAAAAAGGATTTGTTAGAGACAGAAAAGTTTGGATCTATGAACAATAAAGAAAAAAAAAAGGAAAAAGAGTTCGTATAATGAACTGATGAGCAAACAAATGTATGTATAAACAGATGATAGACATAGGTTGGATATGTGCAACGTCACGTACAGTTTGTACAGATCAGACACGCGTGTGTTTGGATAAAAGAATAAAAAACTCATATAAAATTATGTTCCCCCCAAAAAAAAACCAGAAAAATATGTTTAATTATTTGGAAAACTAAAGTATCCATACAACTTTCAGTGAGTTGCTATCTTGTATATATGTATGTTTAGAATATTTCTAATAATGTTATTTATTCCTATAAGTCCTACACATAATCAACATTTTTAATAAGTCTAGTAATGTTATACAACCGATCCACATTTTAGATAAGTCTAGTAATGTTATAAACCGATCCATATTTTAGATAAGTCTAGTAATGTTATACAACCGATCCACATTTTAGATAAGTCTAGTAATGTTATAAACCGATCCATATTTTAGATAAGTCTAGTAATGATATAAAACCAATCCACATTTTAGATAAGTCTAGTAATGTTATAAAACCGATCCACATTTTAGATAAGTCTAGTAATGTTATAAACCGATCCATATTTTAGATAAGTCTAGTAATGATATAAAACCAATCCACATTTTAGATAAGTCTAGTAATGATATAAAACCAATCCACATTTTAGATAAGTCTAGTAATGTTATACAACCGATCCACATTTTAATAAGTCTAGTAATGTTATAAAACCGATCCACATTTTAGATAAGTC
>NW_013668288.1:17560-19664 GCF_000517525.1 Limulus polyphemus
AATCCACATTTTTAATAAGTCTAGTAATGTTATACAACCGATCCACATTTTAATAAGTCTAGTAATGTTATAAAACCGATCAACATTATTAATAAGTCTAGTAATGTTATAAAACCGATCAACATTTTCAATAAGACTAGTAATGTTATACAACCGATCCACATTTTAGATAAGTCTAGTAATGTTATAAAACCGATCCACATTTTTAATAAGTCTAGTAATGTTATAAAACCGATCAACATTTTTAATAAGTCTAGTAATGTTATACAACCGATCAACATTATTAATAAGTCTAGTAATGTTATAAAACTGATCAACATTTTTAATAAGTCTAGTAATGTTATACAACCGATCCACATTTTAGATAAGTCTAGTAATATTATAAAACCGATCCACATTTTAGATAAGTCTAGTAATGTTATAAAACCGATCCACATTTTTAATAAGTCTAGTAATGTTATAAAACCGATCAACATTTTCAATAAGTCTAGTAATGATATAAAACCGATCCACATTTTATATAAGTCTAGTAATGTTATAAAACTGATCAACATTTTTAATAAGTCTAGTAATGTTATAAAACCGATCCACATTTTAGATAAGTCTAGTAATGATATAAAACCGATCCACATTTTAGATAAGTCTAGTAATGATATAAAACCGATCCACTTTTTTTATAAGCATTCAAGTATAAAATTAATATTTAGTGAACGTTCTTAACTTAGAATATCAAAAAGTATCGTTTACGACATAGTTTGCCTATACTTGTTTGCTCATACTAGTTTGCCCATACTTGTTTGCCCATACTAGTTTGCCCATACTTGTTTGCCCATACTAGTTTGCCCATACTTGTTTGCCTATACTAGTTTGCTTATACTTGTTTGCCCATACTAGTTTGCCTATACTAATTTGCTTATACTTGTTCGCCCATACTAGTTTGCCCATACTTGTTTGCCTATACTAGTTTGCTTATACTTGTTTGTCTATACTAGTTTGCCCATACTTGTTTGCCTATACTAGTTTGCCCATACTTGTTTGCCTATACTAATTTGCCTCTTCTTGTTTGCCTATACTAATTTGCCTCTTCTTGTTTGCCTATACTAGTTTGCCTATACTAATTTGCTTATACTTGTTTGCCCATACTAGTTTGCCCATACTTGTTTGCCTATACTAATTTGCTTATACTTGTTTGCCCATACTAGTTTGCCCATACTTGTTTGCCTATACTTGTTTGCCTATACTAGTTTGCCCATACTTGTTTGCCTATACTAATTTGCCTATACTAGTTTGCCCATACTTGTTTGCCTATACTAATTAAATAACAATTCTGTGTGATGAACAAAGTTCGTTGTGTACGATTAATAATTATTAATTACGATCAGTAATTATTAGTCACACTTTAACTGCATGTGGCATTCCATTTAATGGCTCATTTTATAAACAAATTATTGGTTCAGGAAATTGTGGCATTGTGTGGAGTGTGGATCTAAAAGCTGCAGCAAAAAAAACAAAAAAACAAATATAAATAAAACAAACACACGACAAATATTCGGGGCTGTGGATGTGGTAGAAGTCTTTCTATTTAGTTAGAGTAAACCAATAATTAACGTTAGGTGCAGATATCAGGGACCGCTAGGGAGGAGACTCCTTTTGTAGCTTTGCGTTGCACGAATATCCATAACAAATCAAACCTTTTAATCTTAACTGAGACCTTTTTTTGCTTTTCAAAATGATTTCATTTGACAGATTTAACGTATTATTTTTTTTATTTTTACAAGCATTATATATATAAAAAAACATTCAAGCATGTTTTTATAGTTCCTGTGGTTCAACATTACGCTTACGGGCTGAAAATGCTACACATTGGGTTCGATCCCCGCGATGAGCACAACTCACGTAGCCCCTTGTGCTTTTTTTTTTTGCACTTTCTCCAATATTTACATGCTAACGCCACCTGTGGTCGCATTCCGTAATACCTGAAAAATGTAAAAACGATGGAAGTTTGTTTGTGAATTTCGCGCAAAGCTACACAAGGGCTATCTGTTCTAGTCGTCCCTAATTTAGCAATGTAAGACTAGAGGGAAGGCAGCTAGTCATCACCCCC
>NW_013668288.1:20422-23597 GCF_000517525.1 Limulus polyphemus
CCCCTACCGCCAACTCTTGGGCTACTCTTTTACCAATGAATAGTGGGATTGACCGTAACATTATAACGCCCCCACGGCTAGAGCATGCTTGGTTTGACGGGGAGTCGAACCCGCGACCAACAGATTGCTTGTCGAGCGCCCTAAACAACTGACCATGCCGGGCCGACGATGGGGGATAAATTTGTCGCTCTCTTATGAGATACGTTGTGAATAAATATATTTTTTATTAGTTTTTACAGAAGTTTTTCTGTTTTATACTGATTTTATAATAACCAGTCAAGAAGTATGAAATCATTAAAAGAACGACAAGTTTAAGTTTCAATGGCTCTCCTCTAAAGTTATCCAAATCTATCAGCTGGACCTTCCAAAAGCATTTTAAAATATTGAGAAAAATGAGAATATGCTTTTAGTTTAAAGTAAGATAACTATGAAAAATATAGAAAGGGTAAAGATATTAGTGTTTTATGAATTTATACAGAAAAGGTAAAGATATTAGTGTTTTATGAATTTATACAGAAAGGGTAAAGCTATTAGTGTTTTATGAATTTATACAGAAAGGGTAAAGATATTAGTGTTTTATGAATTTATACAGAAAAGGTAAAGATATTAGTGTTTTATGAATTTATACAGAAAGGGTAAAGCTATTAGTGTTTTATGAATTTATACAGAAAGGGTAAAGCTATTAGTGTTTTATGAATTTATACAGAAAGGGTAAAGCTATTAGTGTTTTATGAATTTATACAGAAAGGGTAAAGATATTAGTGTTTTATGAATTTATACAGAAAGGGTAAAGCTATTAGTGTTTTATGAATTTATACAGAAAGGGTAAAGCTATTAGTGTTTTATGAATTTATACAGAATGGGTAAAGATATTAGTGTTTTATGAATAATATAGAAAGGGTAAAGGTATTAGGGTTTTATTAATAAAATACAAAGGGTAAAGATATTAGTGTTTTATGAATAATGTAGAAAGGGTAAAGGTGTTAGGGTTTTATTAATAATATAGAAAGGGTAAAGATATTAATATTTTATGAATAATATAGAAAGGGTAACGCTATTAGTGTTTTATGAATAATATAGAAAGGGTAAAGGTATTAGTGTTTTATTAATAATATAGAAAGGGTAAAGATATTAGTGTTTTATTAATAATATAGAAAGGGTAACGCTATTAGTGTTTTATGAATAATATAGAAAGGGTAAAGCTATTAGTGTTTTATGAATAATATAGAAAGGGTAAAGCTATTAGTGTTTTATGCTCGCCTTTTTATTCCCAATTTCAATCCCACTCCTCATTGGTTAGGAGTAACCCAAAAGTTGGCGGTGGGAGGCGTTGACTAGCTGCCTTCCATTTAATCTAACACTTCAAAATTGGGGACGACCAAAGAAATAAAATCTAATTTTAGGTACCAGCATGGAGACAATATAGGGGCTTGTAGTTTGAGTGAATGATGTTTACAGTGTCTCCAGCCTTGTTTCCTTCCTTTGTTTAAGATACCTATTTGCAGGTTTTTAAATTCCTAATTATTTATTTATATTTTATTTTTTTAATACTGAAAAACATTAAAAGTTTTAATGTTTATTTATTTCGCGTAGGTTGTTCTGTAGTAGCTTTGCGCGAAATTAATAAAAAAATCTAATCTTCTTTGATGAAGATGAATCTTCTTCAGTATTTTAAATGATAAAGATTCCTATCTCTCGTCTTACTATGCACGGATTTTGCACCTCGTTCAGTACTACATATGGGCATTGTTAAAGTTTTGTGCCATTTTAAATGTGTTACAATATTGTTTAACAATACCAATCTCTCCATTATTGTGACTTCACTAGTGTTGCTAAACAATATTGTAACGCATTTAGAATGTCACAACACAAGGGAATATATCATGTAGTACCAATCTCTCCATTATTGTTACTTCACTAGTGTTATGTGATGTATTCCATTGGTATCGGCTTGACCTCCAGGTTTACTAGCAATAATTCTCAACAGCTTTGATTTAGGTAGGATTTTATTGCGAAGTTGAAACAAGACTGATCGGGAAAAAAAAGATGAAAATATAAGAGATTATCTAAGCCACAAAGAAATATATAAAAAGTCACACAACTACCCATCATCTACCGAATTAATTTGGGTTTTCACGTATTTATTAGATACTCTCGAACGAAATCCTCAGAGAGAACTCTAACGCCTAGCACGTGATCTTATCTTTCTCGCGAAAAGCAGTAAGTCAGGTCTATATTACTCACCTACGCTTCATCCTTATCTTAATTTTCTTGACAAAGTTACCGGCGGTCATCAATAAACCCCCAAGTTTCAGTCCATTGACAGAGCGAAGATTATCTATTGTGTAGTTTGTCTCCCGGTGAGACAACGGTAAGCAAACGGACTTACGACGCTGAAATCCGGGATTCGATTTCCCGCTGTGGATCAGATAGCCCAATGTGGCTTTGCCCTAAATAAAACAAACAAGCACAATATCAAAATTGATTAGTTTAAGTACGTTTTAAAGCTGTAATGACAGGTAATTAACCTCCTTATGGTATTCTTTGCTTGTAATTAAGCTACAATGGGCTATCTGAGCTCTGCCCACCACGGGTATCGAAACCCGGTTTCTAGCGTTGTAAGTCCGCAGACATACTACTATGCCACTGGGGGGGGTCTTATGGTATTAAAATATCAAAACGCGATTGTAAAGTGGTTATGACATTTAATTGACACACTAGTGGTCCTTCTTTAAAAACAAAAGTTTCATTATTCCGAATTATTTCAATTAATTTAGAACTATTTTAAAGCAATACCCATAATTCCATATTTTCCCAATATATTTAATATTGTCTTATGGTCCAAAGTCTCATAAGCTCTACTAAAATCCATGAAACAGCACAACACGTTTTCTGCTGTTTCGCACATCATTAATTTCGTCTGAAAAATTTGCTGTTAATGTTTCTATTATAAAAACTTCTTAAGCAATTATGTAGATAACTGAAAGTCATTTAACCCAACACTTTCTAGTTTCATTTTACAGCTCATCAAGGTTTAGGGCATATCTTTAATAAGACTTTCTAGTTTCATTTTACAGCTCATCAAGGTTTAGGGCATATCTTTAATAAGACTTTCTAGTTTCATTTTACAGCTCATCAAGGTTTAGGGCATATCTTTAATAAGACTTTCTAGTTT
>NW_013668288.1:24597-36930 GCF_000517525.1 Limulus polyphemus
GCTCATCAAGGTTTAGGGCATATCTTTAATAAGACTTTCTAGTTTCATTTTACAGCTCATCAAGGTTTAGGGCATATCTTTAATAAGACTTTCTAGTTTCATTTTACAGCTCATCAAGGTTTAGGGCATATCTTTAATAAGACTTTCTAGTTTCATTTTACAGCTCATCAAGGTTTAGGGCATATCTTTAATAAGACTTTCTAGTTTCATTTTACAGCTCATCAAGGCTTAGGGCATATCTTTAATAAGCTCTTTTTTTTTGTGTGTGTATGAAAAAGTACTGACAAAGTGCGAACGATGTTTTAATCTCTAAAGAAAACTATTTTTATTCGTCATGATGGTATGGAGCATTGCACGTGAACAATGAAGCTAGTGACTTCATTTTATTCGCTTTAATGTTGGATAACTTTGTTTTCTAGTAATTGAGTATGATACCAAGCCGAGATATGAGCCCCCGGGTCTTTCTGTTCAAAACAGATGTTCGTCTTCCGATTGTTTATTGAGTTTCTTTTTTTGGGGGGGAGGGGAGTTCGCGATTTTATCTCAGATGCATTCTTCCTATTAATAAAAAAAAGGTCTGACGTATTTGTGTTTGGTGGCAACCGAATCATCGTTTCTTTAACCCTGATACTGTATAACTTAAAAGTCCATTTTGATGAAATACACATTTGTGTTTATTGATAATATATGTGTGTCACATTACAGCGCAAGAAGAAAAACGTTCACATATAAAACAAAACAAAACATAGTTGTTCTCGAATACGAGATGATGTTAATTTGAACTTCAGAATGAAGCTTCCTGTGACTTCTAGAACTCATGGATTAAGCCTAGAATAAACGGAAGAAAAAAAAGTGTGATTAGTTGTGAAAATAAAATATGGCTTTTAAGGATTTTTTTTTGTTTGAAACTGAAATAATGTGGACCTTGGAAGTGAAAATTCCGCACAATTAATTTCAGTTTTCAGTTGCTTTGGGTTCTAGTTAGGCTTGGTTCTATCATAAAGATGGTTATACTTAGACTTGGTTCTATCATAAAAATGGTTATAGTTAGGCTTGGTTCTATCATAAAGATGGCTATAGTTAGGCTTGGTTTTATCATAAAGATGGCTATAGTTAGGCTTGGTTCTATTATAAAGATGGCTATAGTTAGGCTTGGTTCTATCATAAAGATGACTATAGTTAGGCTTGGTTCTATCAGAAAGATAGCGAGAGTTAGGCTTGGCTCTATCATAAAAGTGGCTATAGTTAGGCTTGGTTCTATCATAAAGATGACTATAGTTAGGCTTGGTTCTATCAGAAAGATGGCTATAGTTTTAGGCTTGGTTCTATCATAATGTGCTTATTCGAGTCTGTTCACTTTCTTTCAGATAAACGGTTTAAGGAACTTGTAACATATCGATAGCTCCTGACGAAGCTGTAATAGCGAAATATTGAGCTAATAAAGATACATTCTGTAGATATAGGTTGTTATCTATTTACCTCAATAGAAATATCTTGCAATAAACTCCAGTTTGCTTTAAACAAAATTATGAATAATATGTTCAATTTCATTTAGATAAACGTAGTAACAGGGTTATCATGACCTTAATTTAATGTGTTTGTGCTGGTTACTTCCTTCAGATAAACGTAGTAACAGGGTTATCTTGACCTTAATTTAACGTGTTTGTGCTGGTTACTTCCTTCAGATAAACGTAGTAACAGGGTTATCTTGACCTTAATTTAACGTGTTTGTGCTGGTTACTTCCTTCAGATAAACGTAGTAATAGGGTTATCATGACCTTAATTTAACGTGTTTGTGCTGGTTACTTCCTTCAGATAAACGTAGTAACAGGTTTATCATGACCTTAATTTAACGTAAAGTAACCAGCACAAACCCTCAGATAAACGTAATAACGAGGTTGTCGTGACTAATTTAACGTGTTTGTGCTGGTTACTTCCTTCAGATAAACGTAGTAACGAGGTTGTCGTGACTAATTTAAGGAGTTGCTTTGTTTTCTGCCGACCACGGTGAGATCACCACCTAGATGTGTGTGCCAGGTCATGCAGGGGTAAAGCTAACCAAGGGAGCTGTGAAGCTCTCGAGAGATGACGCTCTATCAAATCCCACACAACTCTACTGGCAGGATATCGACCTTCTTCGCTATAGTAAGACAAAAACGGCAACCATGAAAGATTTTCTTCGATATGGAGAAGGACTGAGACTATTGGATAACAAAGTACCGTACGGTGTAGTTAGGAAAAGCAAAACATGGATAATCAATAGGACAGTATATAGCTAGTAGGACACTGGTAACAACAATAAAAAAAAAATCTTTTAACACACTTCCACATGAGGGGTCAGCGCGTGTCTACGTAACCTCAGGGATTAAAATTTAGAACTCAACTCAATTAAGTTAAATACGTTTGTTATTGTATGTTCACTTTCCTTCGGATAAACGTAATAACAGGATTTTCGTGACTTTAAATTAAGGTGCTTGTTAGGATATGTTTGATTTTGTTCAGACGAATGTAGTAATAGGGTTTTCATGACTTTAGATTAAGGTGCTTGTTAGGATATGTTTGATTTTGTTCAGACGAATGTAGTAATAGTGTTTTCATGACTTTAGATTAAGGTGCTTGTTAGGATATGTTTGATTTTGTTCAGACGAATGTATTAATAGGGTTTTCATGACTTTAGATTAAGGTGCTTGTTAGGATATGTTTGATTTTGTTCAGACGAATGTAGTAATAGGGTTTTCATGACTTTAATTTAAGATTTTTTGCCAGTATATGTTTGCTTTCGTTCATACAAACGTAGTAACAGGGTTTTTCTGAATGTATTTTAAAACTCAGCTCATTATCAATCTCCATCACCATTTTAAGCTTTTGTTTCCGTGTGTTTATGTTGTGTAGACAGAGTGTTAGGTTTTTCAAGATGAAAGATGACATGGTCAGATAAACACGTGGTGTACATATGATAGTTTTAGAGATTGAAGTTCTTTATTCTGTTGGGTCTGGCATGACCTGGTGGTCAAGGAACTCGATTTACAATATGCGCATCGCAAGTTCGAATCCCGCAACCGAACATGCTCGCCCTTTAAAGCTGTGGGGGCGTTATAACATGACGATCAATCCTACTTTTCGTTGCTAAAAGAGTAGTCCAATAATTGGCGCTGGATGGTGTTTACTAGTTTATAGTCTATCACTTGTAAGTTAGGGACAGCTAGGGCGGATAACCCTCGAGTAGCTTTGCATAAAATTCAACATGGAAATAAATAATTACTGTTTTTATTTCTACAGTATTTGTGTACTTCTGGTAATCTTACTCTTAAACAGAAATAACGGATTGGGACATAATGAATGATCTATTCATGATTTTATCCCCCCCCCCTTCAAGTGGCTCGGCGGTAACTCTGAAGGCTTATAACGTTCAAAACCGGGTTTTGATACCCGTGGTGGGCACAGCAAAGATAACGCATCGTGCAACTTTGTGCTTAATAACAAACAAACATTATTTATTATTTTAGTTTCCCACTCACCATACTTAATTAGTGAACTGACTTAACGCTGCACTCTCAGATTGAGAATGTGAAACTTTTTCTAGTAAAGATTGACTGGTTTCCACTCGTTCTTAAAGATGAATTTGAGTATAATTTCGCCAGGTTGAAATTGTGCATTTTAATATAAGAACTAAAAATAAAGTTGAAAAAATATTTATATTCTGTTGAAAGAGCTCAAATTTTTACAGATTCATAAATAGATATTCGTTAAGAAACTCATAATTTAACACATCACACAGGTGTTAAAAATTTTTCAATGGACTTACTCATGCGTGAAAAACTGTAATTATTTTTGTGCAACTCCTTGAACGAGACGCATAAGGGTGACAGAACAGTTAAGGAGAAAATAATCCATAGGTTTAGGTTATCTTAAGGCTTACAGAACAGTTAAGGAGAAAATAAATCATAGGTTTAGGTTATCTTAAGGCTTACAGAACAGTTAAGGAGAAAATAAATCATAGGTTTAGGTTATCTTAAGGGTTACAGAACAGTTAAGGAGAAAATAATCCATAGGTTTAGGTTATTTTAAAGGTTACAGAACAGTTAAGGAGAAAATAAATCATAGGTTTAGGTTATCTTAAGGGTTACAGAACAGTTAAGGAGAAAATAAATCATAGGTTTAGGTTATCTTAAGGGTTACAGAACAGTTAAGGAGAAAATAATCCATATGTTTAGGTTATCTTAAGGGTTATAGAACAGTTAAGGAGAAAATAAATCATAGGTTTAGGTTATCTTAAGGATTACAGAACAGTTAAGGAGAAAATAAATCATAGGTTTAGGTTATCTTAAGGGTTACAGAACAGTTAAGGAGAAAATAATCCATAGGTTAGGTTTAGGTTGATTTAGCATGGGGCTACAGAACAGTTAGAGAGAAAATAAATCATAGGTTTAGGTTATCTTAAGGGTTACAGAACAGTTAAGGAGAAATAATCCATAGGTTTAGGTCATTTTAAGGCTACAGAACAGTTAGAGAGAAAATAAATCATAGGTTTAGGTTATCTTAAGGGTTACAGAACAGTTAAGGAGAAAATAAATCATAGGTTTAGGTTAGCTTGAGGGCTACACAATAGTTAAATGGAAAATAGCTTAATGTTTTTGGAAATAAAAACATTTAAAATATGACGCATATGCACCAAAAACTGAAATGTAACACTTGAAAATAAAGCAGCAGTAGATATTAAACTGTTTTTTTATGTATTTTAAAAAAAATTTCAAACATCATGTTTCAGGTAACAAATAGTTTGATAAATTAGCAAATTATGTCAAAAATTTTTCAACTTATTATAATACGCATTATATTTGTTTGTTTTTAGAGTTTTCGTGCAAAGCTAGTTTTGAGCTCATAAAACTACAGAGAAGACCTCTAGTTAATAAAACCCACTGCTAACCACTAGGCTGCTTCTTTATTTGGTCAGATAGTTGGATTTGATTGTCACTCCTTTAACGCACCCATGGCCACAAAGTAAGGAGCGCACTCTCTGATTTACAGTTCGAGTAAAATAACCACTATTAATGCTCACTCTCATAGAGCTATGAAGAAATTAGTAGCCCTTCTTTCCAATATCGTTCTTTATTTAACTCGTGACAAAGATTGGAAAAGACGAATGACATTATTTTGGAAGCTCTATCTAACCAGACCACAGCAAATAACTGGAGAAAACAGAAAGTTGACCACAATTTTTCGCGCTGTTAATTATTTTGCGTTTTAACGTTGACAGATCCATGCCACAGAAAGAAAATATATTGCCCGAACATCTCTATGAGACGAGACCTAAACAATAACAGTTTAGTTATAAATAATTAGGTGACTTCCTGTTACATCTTGAGTGAGAATTCCTCTGTTGTTTGCATGGATTTACGAAACACAAAGTCGTTGAACGAAGTGTTACTTATAAGTTATGTTACTTATAAGTTATGGTACTTCCGAATTCTAAAATAACATTACATCACTCGTATGCTGTGGTGAATAGGAGAGCTCGTGACCTTGTAAATAGGAAATGTTCTGATAAGTTCGTTTGGTTTTTTTTTTGGGGGGGTGAGTTTTTGTTACAACTTTAAAATTTCCATAACAGTGAGAAAAATGTTTTCTGAACATTTAAAGTTCAAATTGAACATAGTATTAGACCTGTATTATTTTAGTTAATCACTCTAAAGTACTTTCTGAGGTAGTGTTGGCTCTGTAAAAACAGACTTACCGACAACTGTTTTGTGAGATAGTGTTCACTAGGTAAATCAGGCCTAACAACAACCGATTTGGGAAGTAGTGATCGGAATGTTTTGAGTATAGTGATTTAAGATATACACACTTTTCTGTTCGGAATGTTTTGAGTATAGTGATTTAAGATATACACACTTTTCTGTTCGGAATGTTTTGAGTATAGTGATTTAAGATATACACACTTTACTGTTCGGAATGTTTTGAGTATAGTGATTTAAGCTATACACACTTTTCTGTTCGGAATGTTTTGAGTATCGTGATTTCAGATTATAAACATGAATGAAATAATCACTTTGCGTGATTAGTAATTTGAATGCCCAAATTGTAAGACTGAGATTTCGTGGTTCGCGTCCCTTTGTCGCAAAAACGTGCTTCTCACTCAGGAGCTATAGATGCCTTAAAAGTGTAACGGTTAAATCCCACTATTCGGCCAGAAAGTAGTAGCTTAAGAGCTGGCGAGGGGTACTGTTGAGCCTTCCCTATAGTCTATCAGTTAAAAATTAGGAACGGCCAAGCACTGGTAGCTGTTGTTTAGGTTTTTTGGTACAATTCTGAAACTAACTAACTAACTAACTCTTCATGGTCAAATAAGATGGCGAACTATTTATAGTTTTAATTGGCAGGTTGATTTTTTGGATGCATTTTTAAATGTAAATAGTATTTTCTTTAATATGGTATAACCTAGATAAGGTTGTTGACATTTTCTTTAATATGGTATAATCTAGATAAGGTTGTTGACATTTTCTTTAATATGGTATAACCTAGAGGAGGTTGTTGACATTTTCTTTAATATGGCATAACCTAGATAAGGTTGTTGACATTTTCTTTAATATGGCATAACCTAGATAAGGTTGTTGACATTTTCTTTAATATGGCATAACCTAGATAAGGTTGTTGACAGTTTCTTTAATATGGCATAACCTAGATAAGGTTGTTGGCATTTCTACAGTTTTGTCATAATTTTTTCTGTCAAAAAACAAGGAATTATATTCACTAAACAGACTTCAATAATCCAGAAGAAATCGTAATTTGTAAACTCGACACCGCGAAAAATTCGGCCCTGATATGGCCGTGCCTTTTTTTTTATTACTGATTTGACAATTGACTACTTTTTCGCTTTCTATTGAAGTTAATATACATCGTAAGTACAGTGCATGAGGGTAATGGATCATAAAGACGACAAATATGACACGTTCCTTTCTTTCGTTTTTTGTGTTCATCACATAATCTGACAGTTACTGTTGTTTCCATGCTTCCTGGTATCCGATTGAAAATCTGAAAGTTGTGTTAAAATCAGCTCAACTAATGTAGCTAAACTGTTGTTTAATAATAATAATTACTATGTTGTGTTGAAATCAGCTCTACCAATGTAGCTAAACTGTTGGCTAATAATTACTATGTTGTGTTGAAATCAGCTCAACTAATGTAGCTAAACTGTTGTTTAATAATAATAATTACTATGTTGTGTTGAAATCAGCTCTACCAATGTAGCTAAACTGTTGGCTAATAATTACTATGTTGTGTTGAAATCAGCTCAACTAATGTAGCTAAACTGTTGTTTAATAATAATAATTACTATGTTGTGTTGAAATCAGCTCTACCAATGTAGCTAAACTGTTGGCTAATAATTACTATGTTGTGTTGAAATCAGCTCAACTAATGTAGCTAAACTGTTGTTTAATAATAATTACTATGTTGTGTTGAAATCAGCTCTACCAATGTAGCTAAACTGTTGGCTAATAATTACTATGTTGTGTTGAAATCAGCTCAACTAATGTAGCTAAACTGTTTGATAATAATTACTATGTTGTGTTGAAATCAGCTCAACTAATGCAGATAAACTGTTTGATAATAATTACTATGTTGTGTTGAAATCAGCTCAACTAATGCAGGTAAACTGTTTGATAATAATTACTATGTTGTGTTGAAATCAGCTCAACTAATGCAGATAAACTGTTTGATAATAATTACTATGTTGTGTTGAAATCAGCTCAACTAATACAGATAAACTGTTTGATAATAATTACTATTGCGCTTTATACGCTTTTCGATTATATGTTCCATAATTTGTTTTCGGCCAATTTTTTAGTAAAATATCCCACTTTTTCGCGGTCGCGGGTCTTAATAAAGAAAAATACCATACAAGCTGATTATTGAAAAAGTTAAAATATTGGGTTAATGATGGCGCTCCCAAAGCAGGTCTGCACCAGAGAAGCGAGATGATAAGAGAAAGATTAAACGTTCTTCAAAACCTTTATTAAAATATATTGTTGAAGAACCTTAATTAAAATATATTGTTGAAGAACCTTTATTAAAATATATTGTTGAAGAACCTTTATTAAAATATATTGTTCAAGAAAACACCGAAAAATGTGAATTGTTTTATTCTGTAACATGTACAGAATGGACATAAAATTATTCGGTTCTTATAAGTTTAACGTGTTAACCAAATAAACAGATATATGACAAAAAAAACCTCATCAAGAGAAGTCAAGTTATATCTACGATATCATACTTGCCAGTTTTATAGCAACAGTCTGTGAATCGGTATCGATAATCGATAAGCTTTAGTCGACGTTAAAAGTCTTGTTAGAACACTTACTGCTGTGGGTTTAAAGACTATAATGGTGGCGCATGGCTGTTGTTAATGTTCTAGCTCTCACATCAGACGTTTCTAGAGAAACCGTAGATACAAAAGAACTCATTCTATATTTTTGTTGCCCCCCAGTGGCACAGCGGTATGTCTGCGGACTTACAACGCTAGAATCCGGGTTTCAATATCCGTGGTGAGCAGAGCACAGTTAGCCCATTGTGTAGCTTTGTGCTTAATTACAAACAAACAAACTATATTTTTGTTAATGAAAAAGTATTTAGACAAAGGGTTCCAGGGTGGTTTAAAAGCAGGGATTATACAATTCGTGTTAAGCTACAAGAAAAAATAACATTTTCTAAAAGCAATTATCAGAAAGCAGAACGCAATTGACCACAGGATTCATTTGATGGATTTCGACATTTCCATTCAAACAAAATGGGTAATCATCTCATGTTGTTGAAGTATTGTAAGTTATTTCCTTGACTAGAAAATAAATAGGCTGTTTTTAACATAGGAATTAAAACTTTTAAACCTGAATATAATCTTATGTGACGCGTAGGTTAGATAAGAGGTCCTAATGGTTCAGGTTTTTTTGAACTCAATAATGTAACCGACTCTTTGATAGGGCACCCGCAACTGTTTGTTTTGAATTTCGCGCAAAGCTACACGAGGGCTATCTGTGCTAGCCGTCCCCTAATTTAGCAGTGTAAGACTAGAGGGAAGGCAGCTAGTCATCACCATCCAACGCCAACTCTTGGGCTACTCTTTTACCAACGAATAGTGGGATTGACCGTTACGTTATAACGCTCCCACGGCTGAAAGGGTGAGAATGTTTGTGGGGGGGGGGGGATCACCCGCAACTGAAAGTGTGAAGCATGTTTGGTGGCGTCTTGGATCGAGCCTTGGACCCACAGCCTGGCACATTAACCTTTAGAACATGGAGTTTTCTAAATATAGAATTGATTTCGTATATGAAGCTATAGACTATGATGTACATCAGTAATGATTACAAGTGTAACTTATAGCTATGATAATGAATAATTCGTAATAAAACTATATATACTGATGAAACAACGCAGTAGTCATTGAACTATTTAAAGTAACTATGTCGCTTACTTATATTCATTATTTACCACGTGGGAACATGTCAGTAGCGTTCTGAATTTCTGAACTAGAGGATCTGATTCCAATCCAGTCCCGCAATTTAAGCCGTGAGTGCATTATAAGAGTGACAGTCAATCTCCTAGCATGTATGGTGAGTGGTAGAGGGCCGCGAACTTGCTGCTTTTCTCGGAAGCATATAGGTAGAGCTCTGGATTTCAGAACTAGAGGATCTGATTCCAATCCAGACCCGCAATTTTAAGCCGTGGGTGCGTTATAAGAGTAACTGTAAATTCCCTAGCATGTATGGTGGGTGATAGAGTCCTGCGGACTTGCTGCCTTTCCTCTGGTTGGTAGTTTAAAATTAGAGACGGCGGAAGATATCCTTAGTAGCTTTGCCACAACCTACAATACTCAAATAGAAATACAAACATATCAGTACAATGTGTATTATGTGACCTGTCTTGAACCAGTCAAGCTACTCAAATTAAAGCTTTATGAATGGCTATTTGGAACAAAGTAATGCAAATGTCTACAATACTCGGCTTTGACGATCGCCAATGTTCGAATGTATCAGAACTCGTTTGAATTAACCTTGTAAAACATATCTTGTTTGAAATTTAAATAAATGTTTGCTTAAAATCACACTGAACGAGAAAAAAAATTGGTAATAATTTATTGATACGTTTAAAACAAAGAGATAGATTATATGAGTAATTCTTCACAATATTTTAAATAAATTATTTTAATTCATCCTTTACAGCTAGAGAATCACGTAGAACAGGAGAGTAATTCTTCACAATATTTTAAATAAATTATTTTAATTCAACCATTACAGCTAGAGAATCACGTAGAACAGGAGAGTAATTCTTCACAATATTTTAAATAAATTATTTTAATTCATCCATTACAGCTAGAGAATCACGTAGAACAGGAAACATGTAGTCTGAGTATTATGTTCACTTTACTAGATAAATATACTGGTTTGTACGTTTAATTAAACAACTATAGTGTACGTTTTGATAGCACCGATTTCTTGATCACACTTGTGGTTGCCTAAGTATCGAGCGAAGGCTACTGTGAAACGGAGCCCTGCATGGCCACGTGGTTAGGGCGTTCAATTCGCAATCTGCGTGTCGCGGGATCGAATCCCCGTCCCACCAAACATGCTTGCCCTTTCAGCCGTGAGGACGTTATAATGTGACGGTCAATCCCACTATTCGTTGGTAAAAGAGTAGCCCAAGAGTTGGCGGTGGTTGGTGATGACTAGCCGCCTTCCCTCTAGTCTTACGTTGCTAAATTAGGGACGGCTAGCGCAGATAGCTCTCGTGTAGCTTTGCGCGAAATCCATAACAGACAAACAAAACAAATACTGTGAAACGGAGTTAAGTCTATTTCGCTGTATATATATATAATTTATCTTTCACGTTATCTTCCTTGAGAAAACGGTTTTCTTACTTATTCATACAAGTTATAAATCTTTATTACAAAATAAATGTCTAGGCTTAGAACGAATTCTGTGCACAAGCACGATTTTTATGAGCAACCACCTGATATAAATATATATACCTAATTTTAATGACATCTGAGTTAATTCTATAGTGTTACGGAGTTAAGGTTAGTGATCAGATCATATATTAATGAATGCTATGTGTTTATTGTGTCACCTCAGGGAATTAGACGATAACTCATTCTGACAGATTTTTTTGTATTTCTTTGCTAGTCATCGTAATGTGTGCCTCTCCATCCTCGATTCGTCAGATCTTGTTGGCTGCTGAAGAACTGGGAATGCAAGAGACTGGGGAGTTCGTCTTCTTCAACGTTGAGCTCTTCACAAGGTATAACCAGTCCATGTTGTTTCTGACAGGTCGAGCCAACTACTAAAAAATAATCGGACAACTTGATGAAACTGCTTGAAGTTATATGCCAATAAAGCTACAAATATGCGTGTTTGTGTGTGATTGTGAAAATATAAATATAAAGAAATCACACACATATATATAATGTAAAATGGTGGAATATAAAAACGTCTCCTTACGTTCGATAGATTATTTATTTAAAACAACTTCATCTCAATAGGCTACAAACGATAGAGTGTAAATGGTTTAATGTATCCTATTAGGATATGTATTTGTTGAGATAGGACTCGCATCCTGATGGGGGTCTACCGTCCATTAGATTAGAATCAGATGCATCCTGATGGGGGTCTACCGTCCATTAGATTAGGATCAGATGCATCCTGATGGGGGTCTACCGTCCATTAGATTAGGATCAGATGCATCCTGATGGGGGTCTACCGTCCATTAGATTAGGATCAGATGCATCATGATGGGGGTCTACCGTCCATTAGATTAAGATCAGATACAATGTTATTGTGGTAGTTACCTCAATCTTCGTCGGATAGTCTGGTTTCAATTTCGCGCAAAACTACACGAGGGCTATCTGTGCTAACCGTCCCTAATTAGACAATGAAAGACTAGAGGGAAGACAGCTAGTCATCACCACCCAACTCTTGGGCTACTCTTTTTACCAACGAATAGTGGGATTGACCGTCACGTTATGACGCTCGCCCGGCTGAAAGGGCGAGCATGTTTGGTGTGACGGGGAGTCGAATCCGAAACCCTCAGATTGCGAGTCGAGCAGCCTAACCACCTGGCCATGCCGTGCCTATCTTCGTTGGAAGATATTGGATGTTCTACCGCTTCAGGATAATATTTTGTTGATATCGTTTTTATGCGTCTAAAAAACTTGTTTTATTACACACGATCTATTTCAACGAACCTCTCAAATGGCACGTTTGAAATAATTTTGGGTGATATTCTGTCTTACAATAGATATAAACAGATTTTGGGTGATATTTAGAATCTGGAATGTTGGCCAAT
>NW_013668288.1:37467-48051 GCF_000517525.1 Limulus polyphemus
ATATATATATATATATATATATATATATATATATATCAACAGAAACGTTCATCATGTTTTAAACACAATACTTAACTCCAGTTTATCAATCAAAGAGAAATAATTTAAAGTAAATTTAATCGAATTTCAGGTCTTCTTTTAGAACTACTATTTATACTTTCTGGACGCACGTCATACGTACAGAACACTCTCTTGTCTTTACCTCATTCTGCAGTTGCGATTAAAGACGATTTAATCCTCTGAAGCAAATCAATTACTTCCTTGAGTAATTACGTGCTTTTTAAGACCCCCAATGATTCCTCCAACATTAGGAGATTACTAGAGTTAATAACCAATCCAGTTAACGAGAGTTCTATTGTAAGATTGAATGTTCTGAAAGGTCATTGAAACTGTCATGAACGTATATCTTGTTTTTACCACACAGCATAGTACGATGAAATATATCACTGAACATGTTTTCATTGAACATGTTTTCATTGAACATGCTATCACTGAACATGCTATCACTGAACATGCTATCATTGAACATGTTTTCATTGAACATGCTATCATTGAACATGCTATCACTGAACACACTATCATTGAACATGTTTTCATTGAACATGCTATTATTGAACATGTTTTCATTGAACATGCTATCATTCAACATGTTTTCATTGAACATGCTATCACTGAACATGCTATCATTGAATATGCTATAATTGAACATGCTATCACTGAACATGCTATCAATGAACATGTTTTCATTGAACATGCTATCATTGAACATGCTATCACTGAACATGCTATCATTGAACACGTTTTCATTGAACATGTTTTCATTGAACATGCTATCACTGAACATGCTATCATTGAACATGTTTTCATTGGACATGCTATTACTGAACATGCTATCAATGAACATGTTTTCATTGAAATGCTATCACCGAACATGCTATAATTGAACATGCCAACAAGGAGTAGTAAATTAGGTAGTTGTTTTAATAGAAAGCTTCACAATGGGCTATCTAAGCTCTTTCCACCGCGGGGAGTCGAATTTTAGCATTGTAATTCTGTGAACTTACCACTAACCCATCGAAGGACCAGTAATATATATATATATATATTATTCTTCAAAGACTGGTAAGTGAATAGTTACAATATATGAACAGGGTTAAACATAGCTGTACATATATGTTTATTGCTTAAAAATAGGGAAATTTCATAATTTTATTTCCCTTATTAATATTTTCATATGCTGTACGATGAACTAATAAGTTTAAGTTGTACGCATAATTTTGCTGTTCGAGTCTTTCAAGACCTTGCGCACTAGATAAACTATAATAGCACATTTTTTTTTAAGAGAAGAATTTCTGAAGCTAGTTGTTTTTGTAGAAGGTGTAGTATTTGCCAACTTGAAAACTCAGACACTAATATCGTGCTTTGTAACAACAAAATCACTCTGAAGAAGAAATGTTATCAAGAACCGTAATCCAACATTTCATCAGTCACTTAAAATACTAATATTAGAACAAATTTCGTGTTTCAACAAAAATGTTATTTATTTGTTGTTGTTGTTATTTTTTTTCAAACCCAAAGATACACAATAGACTACCTGAACTATTCCCATCGTCATAGTGGGGAATCGGGACTCGAAGTTTAGGGTTTACCACTGAGCCACTAGGGGCGCCCAAGAAAAGTGAAGGCTAAACAATCCTCTCTATTAGAAACCGAATACCAAGAGAAGCAAATATAAACAGACTAGGACATTGTGAAAAGTGGCGCTTAATTTTTTTCATGTTTGTTTGTAATTAAAGCACAAAACTACACAATGAGCTATCTGTGCTCTGCTCACCATGGGTATCGAAATCCGGATTCTAGCGTTGTAAGTCCGCAGATATACCGCTGTGCTACTGGGGGGAGGGCTTTTTTACATGTTTTTTAAATATTTTTAATTCTGTGTTAAGCATGAATCAACGCATTCTTTTCATTACAAGTTTTTGTTTCATTACAGTAGATGCCTCCTTGTTATAGCACTATATTAAGTTATTTAATTACCAAATTTGGATCTATGCAGGCAGTTTGCTTTCATCAGAAGTTACTGACGATAAAAAAAGAAAAAAGATTTTAATGAGTTCTGGTATTAGTCGAAAGGTGGCGTCGGCACTGGATATGGCAGATATATAGTGTGGCGGACATATTATTACATATTCTTCTTAGCTTTCACTCATAAGTTCTTAGTAATACAATTTATTGGTGTGCGTACAGGATGAAAGGTAGAAATGTCGATATGAATTAACAATGGAATGTACTGGACAATATCTACGATTTTTGCATGTCAGTTACTTGTCTTTAACATAGTAATTTATATGACATAGTAATCAATAAAACGCCAAATTGATGTATATATGTATATATATATATTCCATTAACATGTGGTAGCGTTTGCTAAGTAAGAATTTCGTCTGTTCACAGGAATTAGGATACTGAATAGATAGCTAAATAAGTTTCGCATTTAAGTATTATACAGCCGATGTATATTAAAATGGAGGTTATAACCAGAGAAAAGATAGACTAGCGTTGTTCGTTTTTGATGTTGACTCCATGGAATGGACACTGAAGTATAAAATTTTCTGAAAGAAGAACAGCTGAAAAATATACTCGAGTAAGATCAGTTTAGGGACGCAAACTCTGCTGTCGTCAAGAAGAGTAAAAGGCTAAATGGTTAGAAGGCATTCTTCTAGCTTTGTGTAAACAATGAGATTCCTACCGCGAAGATATTTAGTTTAGCAAATACGAGGAAGAGTTAATAAGAAGTGAGTTTTTTTTTTCCAGGATATTCTGGATATCTGATCATTGCGGCGAACGAATAATCGTGTTAATAGGTTAATATCCGTCCTCTGTTAGATGATGTTTTCCTACAACCCTACAATTCCAAACCTCATGATGCTCGTCACGTAACGACCGAAATTGAGAAGCTCGAAAGAACAGCCCTTCCCTAATGCGCATAATTCTGGCTTAGTTCCCCGTGTCATTTGTCTTTCTAATTCTCTTACGAGCAGTTTGCGTAGACGAATAACGCTTGAAGAAAAAGAAGTTCTTTAAGTAGCTGTATGCAAATGAATTCGTAAGGCGACACCTATATTTTACCGAATGAATGTGTTGAAGTTTACCGAAAGATTTCGGAAATGCGCCGTGCGTAATAGGGACGATGTTAAAAATTGATGTACGGGTGCTCGTATCATTAGCATTAATGGTCTGCGTACAGGAAGTAAAATACAGTTGCTTTGTAAATACGCTTCTTATATGTAATATTCAAAAATTCTTTGTTATAGCAGTTGGTCTGATAGAATAGTTTGATACACAGAAAAATAAATTATCTGAAGAATTAGGATTGATAAAAGATTGTTGATCTATCACGTATAAGTGAAAGTACTTTATTTCTCTGTCATGTATACACGGAAAGGTTTATTGTTCTGTCATTTATACATGGAAAGTTTTATTGTTCTGTCATGTATACACGGAAAGTTTTATTGTTCTGTCATGTATACACGGAAAGAGTTATTGTTCTGTCATGTATATATGGAAAGTTTTATTATTGTGTAATGTATACATGGAAAGTTTTATTGTTCTCTCATGTATACATGGAAAGTTTTATTGTTCTGTCATGTATACATGGAAAATTTTATTGTTCTGTCATGTATACATGGAAAATTTTATTATTGTGTCATGTATACTTGGAAAGTTCATATTGTTCCGTCCTCTATTTGGAGACTTTTCACTGTTTTGTCAGTTGTACCTGGAAAAATTCTTATTGTTCTGTTAGGTGTATTTTCAAATGTGTTATTGTTACGTCATGTATATGAGTAAGATTTATTGTTCTGTCCTTTATACGTGGAAAGTTTTATTGTTGTGTGATGTATACTTGGAAAGTTCATATTGTTCTGTCCTCTATTTGGAGACTTTTTATTGTTCTGTCAGTTGTACCTGGAAAGGTGTTATTGTTACTTCATGTATACACGAAAGGAGTTTTAGTTGTTCTGTCATAAGTATCTGGAAAGTTGTTATTGTTATGTCATATATACTAGAATGTTTTGTTGTTTTATTTTGTATACTTGGAAATAGTTTTGGTTGTTCTGCCATAAGTATCTGGAAAGTTGTTATTGTTACATCATATATACTAGAGAGTTTTGTTGTTTTATCTTGTATACTTGGAAAGAGTTTTGGTTGTCCTGCCATAAGTATCTGGAAAGTTATTATTGTTACGTCTTATATACTAGAGAGTTTTGTTGTTTTATCTTGTATACTTGGAAAGAGTTTTGGTTGTCCTGCCATAAGTATCTGGAAAGTTGTTGTTGTTACGTCATATATACTAGAAAGTTTTATTATTCTATCACGTATACTTGGAAATATTTTTTGCTGTTCTGAAGCTGAACTACAACACCTAGAAACTTCCTGATTATTAACAGAATATATTTTTATCATGTGTTCAACAAGTACATCCACTTTCAATAACAGTCAAACATTTTGGGGGTAATCTTTTCTGGATGGTTTTTCTAGAACACACAACCTTGTTAATCTCGATTTCATTGTGCAAGTTTCATAATTAGAATCCCTTGTTTACTTGGAAACTTACGTTGTATAGCAACGTAATTCTCGTCATTTAATTACCACCAACGTATATATTTTACTTCGGAAAAATTATCTCTATACCTGAAGTAATTCGTATTGACGAAAACAGAGAGATGTTAAAGATTTTCACAATGAAATTAGGAGGAAAAAAAAAGACCTTTACTCTCCAGAGAATAATAAGAAAAACTTTTTATTTCAGTCAACGTTTTGGTAATGCGGCTTCATTAAGGTTAGTAGTACAAAAAAAAAAAAAACAGATCTTGTACTACTAACCCTGATGTAGACGCAATGGTGAAAGTTGGCTGCAATGAAGTTTTTTTTTTGTTATTATCTGTAAAGAAAAGATCGATGTTTTTTTTCTAACTTTATTGCCAAAATGTCTAAACCCTCTTCTATACACTATAAGTTCTGGAAATTAGTCAAATAAATTATAGAGTATATTTTTACGAATAATAAAACAATAGCAAAACTAAAAAAAATACGGCGTATGATACCGTATTTATTCTAAAGTCATGTACATTATTAGGTCTTACAAATATTAAGAAAACAGTTATATATTGAACTTTCTTCATTACATACATCTTGAGTTAATATAAAGTTCAATAAGATATTAAATGGTATTTGTTTGTTTCTGATGTGTTACAGACTCTAGTTAGTTTTGAAGTTTATTACCTTAAGTTCTGATAATGAGGAAAACCGTATATTGTTTTTCATTATTGTCGGCTGATTATCAGATTATCGTCACATTTGGTACATTTGTTTATGTTAGATATACACGACTGTTTCAATTTAAGTTTAATGCGAGTCCTATGATTTGGATAGTTTATGTAGCCCGAGTGTTAAATTTAGTTATTTTTATTAGCGATAGTTTACGTAACTGTTTGCGAATTATACGTTGTGTGGTTCAATAGTTATGAATTGGTGATTGTTATATTATTGCGTTACGTTACTAGAACCATCTAAATTTTTCTCGTTGGTTTTATTGAGTATTATTGCATCATAATATCTCGTAGTGTGTGTGGAATGTTCTAGGCTTCTGTCGGGCTATAAACACGCGTCCAAAATGTAGTTCGATGTAGATAGTTAGGTCTAGACTGCATAGTTGTGAGTTTATCTATAAAGAGCGTATAGTAGCGATTTCTTAAGTTATCATATTGTAATAACAGTGTAGATAAGAAATAATTTGTTTTGTCAATTGTGTTATAAAGTAACTGAACCAACCTGTGTTGGCTTTGATGAAAAGAAACAATTATTTAAGCCTCTAGATACAACTGTGGTAACCAACAGTTTAACAAACATTTGTATACAAGTTTGACTTGTTTTAATATATTGTTTTAAAACAAGTGGACTGTGTGCTGTTTGCTTATTGTTGAAATTTATCGCCAACAAGTCACAGACACCTACTGTAAAGAATCCGGCCCTTCCATCCATAAAAACCTGAGAGTTCGTTTTTAATATTATTCTGTTCCTAGCCTGATGCCCTAAGTAAACAATGTAAATCATCCCCATTAGAATCCTATGTCGTTTGCATTTTTATTGACTGTTTTTAGTCACGTGTTCTTATATTATGATTTAAATTCGAAATCGTCAAATTATATTGGTTATTTCTAGCTAAACGAAACATTAATATTTTTGACGCTCGATGATTTTATACAATCATTAAATGCATAAAAAATTTTCAATCGATTCATAAATATGAACATAACCTTCACAATACCTTTCACAAAAAAATCTCGTCGTGAAAAATATTTTTTGAAAATATGTTTATAAATTTTACAACCAAAGTAACTTACATTACGTTGGTAGACTTATATCAAATGAATATTCTTAATGCCATGTACTTATTCGTTTATTATTGTTTCTTTGTTTTAATTTTCAATTACTTGTTATTTCAAAACGAAAAAACCTGCGATTAATGTTTCTATGAAGAAGAATTTAAGAAGACTTACGGAAATAAATTTTCATGTGTGAAAGTAGTCTGATAAGGAAGTAAATTTTCATGTGTGAAAGTAGTCTGATAAATGAACCTTTGTTATTTACCAAACTTAATAATATTTAATTGATTGAACCTGCTTGTCATCTATAATTACTTGTCTATTGGTTACTGGATAAAAAAACCTCGGGAAATAGTTTGTTCCATTTCAGCTATTTTATTCTTCACAATAAAAGCCTATTTAATTAATCATAGATAAACTAATGGTTCAAAAGAATATATCTACATGCAAAAGTAATTTTATAATAGAACTAACAACGATCTGACAAAATGACCCATTTTTTTAAACAGATCGAGTACAGTTACTGCAAACTGTTTGACTACAGGCAATTATAAATACACGTTGGGTAAAGATAGTTTAAACAGCAAACTACTAGTCAAGATTTAAGTTTTTTAATTAGATGTAAATTCCACATTCGCATACTTAGAATTAAGTATAATTTAATAGGCCTAGTGGTGCTTTCTTCCACGTGCATCTTGCGGATCTATTTCTGTGATGTAATTTGTCTTTCGACTTCACTTATTAAAAGATATTTTGGGTCATTAATGACTCGGATGCCTATTCTTACATTATTCTTAAAGTTAATAACTGCAGTGGTCGTTAAAGTCACCATGGATGTCTGCGATGTTATATAATAAAAATGTCTTCGCTCAATAATTTTAGTCATAAGAAATATCTCACAGTATAGGGTTAAAGTTTTTAATAGTTTACACTAGATGGCGCAACAAATTATTTTTTTTATGCTTCTAATTTTTTAGGTTAGTACTAAATATTCCAATTAAAAAAAAATTAATATAAACAAAGCTGCGCAGTACAATTATAGTAAAATTTAGTTTTTATATACAAATGGCATCACAGGTGAAGCATTTTCAAATTACCAAAGTTCAACTGAATTTGCATTTTATACGACCCAGCTTTGTGTGTCGAAACCCTAACAACCTGTCTTGTATTTTGTATAATTTAAACTATTTACCGAAACGTTGGGCAGCAGTAAGTTTGTGGACTTACAACGTTATAATCCTCAGTCCAATTCGCCGCGGTGGACAGATAGCAAACAGGCCATTATGCAGTTTCGCGTTCAAAACGTCCCCCCCCCCCCCAGTGGCACAGCGGTATGTCTGCGAACTGGCAACGCTAGAAACCGGGTTTCGATACCCGTGGTGGGCATTGTGTAGCTTTGTGCTTAACTTCAAAACAACAACAGCGTTAAAAACAAACAAACAATCTCTCTCAAAACCCTAACACCTCGATTTGTAGTTTATATAATTTAGAAGGCATACATGCTTGATAAACTGAGATATTTCTAAAATATTAAAATTATTTAAAAAACCTTGACAGTGATCAAGCGTTACAGTCTTCATTTTTTTTTTATATTTGTGACAGATTTAAAGTGGGGAGTCTACATAAGGAGTGTGCGGTACGTAACAACCCAGAAAAACCCAACTTCGTTCTGTATCTGGTTCTGTACTAATCTTTTTGCCCTATATTTATACTGAATGACTTTCAAATGCTTACGGTTGATTATTTTTCTTATCGAAATTTACCCGAGCTATTTGTTGTATCACGACACTTTCGAATGTTAATTATAGTCTGTAGCACACTTTATCATTTATAGATTTAGCTACTATAAAACACGACACTTTCGAATGTTAATTATAGTCCTGTAGCACACTTTATCATTTATAGATTTAGCTACTATAAAACACGACACTTTCGAATGTTAATTATAGTCTGTAGCACACTTTATCATTTATAGATTTAGCTACTATAAAACACGACACTTTCGAATGTTAATTATAGTCTGTAGCACACTTTATCATTTATAGATTTAGCTACTATAAAACACGACACTTTCGAATGTTAATTATAGTCTGTAGCACACTTTATCATTTATAGATTTAGCTACTATAAAACACGACACTTTCGAATGTTAATTATAGTCTGTTTTAGCCTGTAGCACACTTTATCATTTATAGATTTAGCTACTGTAAAAGGAGGTTTCAACAGTTTTGCTTATCGAAACCGTGTTCGAAGATTTATTGCTCTGAATACTACGACATATATACTTCAAATCTTAAATGATGCCGTATTTACACCATCGTGTGATAAAAAGAACGTGCCACTACCACACCAAGGTAAACAACTTCCGGAACATAACATGGGCGATCGATACCATAGTATGTTATATATATAAAGGTTATTTCAAATTTAGTCTTAAAAAAAGATTTTCGAGGAGTAAGGTAGCAGTTATCAATCTGTGGTCCTCCGGCTCCTTTCAGATCCCCGTGGAAAGACAGGATAATTACAAAAAGGAAAGCGACAATATAGTCTATAAATCTCATTTTGGTCCTCCGAGATAAAAAATAACTAGGGCGCAAAAAAAAGTTTCAGAAACTACTTGGTTAAGGCTTATGCTGTGTACTACAGTGCCAGAAATCAATGTTAACCCTCATCTAGTAGGGTGGGGTTAGAATGACCCACGTCGATTTTTCAAGTGTATATTCTAACCCGGCTGGTGCTGCTCTCTACCTGATATTTTCTGTACTTTATCGTTAATCAGTTCTTGAGTGTTGAGCAGAGCGGATGAGCTGTTTCAGTTTTTATTCTTACTGTTGTAATAGTTTTTTTTTTGTCGTTTCTGGGTCATTCTGACCCCACCGTATCATAAAGATAACATTTTTGAAGTTTATTGCACTTATGATACAAATATTTTACCCTATCAGTTGAGGGTTAAGTCTAACTGGATTTGTATTAACCTCCATAAGTCATTCTTACTTAACGTTACTTTGAAATATGCGATCATTCGGTAAGAAGTCAGAGAGCAAGATTTGACCAGTGTACAAGCATGAACTTGCGAACATAAATATTTCGTGGAAGAATCAAAGATGCAATGTGTGATTTACATCTACAGAAGAGCATTTTTACCTTGTTAATTTTGGAAAAATAGCGAACGAAACGGCGCAATTTAAGTCAGAAAATCGCCCCGAGGGCAACTACGTATCCGTGAGTTAAAGATATGTTGTCAATTTCCCGCTTTTCTCGTTGCTAAATCCAACCTGCTGGAGACAAGAGGTAAAACATTAAGTGTTCTTATCAACGTTTATATGACGTTACTGGCATGTGATGATACTAATACAAGTGCTCCCAGAATAGCATTTTTTTTGACCACGTTTAATACAAAAGAGTCATTTGTCCGTTTTTATCTACGTTACAAGGGATGATGAAAAATAACACATGAACATTTGATATCAATAGCACTTTAACATATTGTTTCAAAGCTATCGGTTTAATAATTCTGTCCGTAGGAAATTCAGAGCATATCCAACTTATGTTTCAGGTTTCGGGTAGGTTTCACTTGTTTGAAATTTTGAACTTTCAAAGCTTTCAATGTCTTATAATAAATATACGAAGAAAATATTTCGCTTATATTTTCAGCGGGAATATTTGCCGCGAGAATCAAGTTACGATATTTAAGGTTGTAAGCCCATAAGATTACAAATGAGCAACGGGAATTAAAAAAGTTTTTATTGTAAGTGAATTCTATTAAAACATGTTCCTAATTTCACAAAATAAATAACTCTTTTGAATTTCAGAAAACTTGTAAAATATTTTGTTTAATTTATTTGTTGGTAAGCGCAAACTTACGCAATGGGCTACCTGTACTCTGCCTATATATCGAAATCCGATTTCTTGGGTCAAAAGCTCTCAGGCATATCGCCGAGCCTTTCTATGAAATAAATTCATTTATTTAGGCCCTGAAGTGATTCTAACTGTTGGACTAATGAGAAGTTTGGAATTGGATGTATATGTGATCAAGAAAATGTAAACACATTGTATTCTATTTATATGTTTATATACACACAAATATATATGTTTATATATATATATGTTTATGTATATATATGTATATATATATACATCTATATGTTTATGTATCTATCTATTTATATGTTTATATATATATATATATATATATATA
>NW_013668288.1:48401-50207 GCF_000517525.1 Limulus polyphemus
CTATATGTTTTTGTATATCTATATGTTTATATATATATATATACATCTATATGTTTTTGTATATCTATATGTTTATATATATATATATACATCTATATGTTTATGTATATCTATATGTTTATATATATATATATGTTTATGTATATATATATATACATTTTATATCTTTATGTATCTATCTATCTATATGTTTATATATATATATATACATCTATATGTTTATGTATATCTATATGTTTATATATATATATATACATCTATATGTTTTTGTATATCTATATGTTTATATTCACATATATACAAATTGAAAGAAAGAAAATCTAGTCTATAGTTCTTGAGACTTGGAGATAAAAATATATTCTAATCAATTGCGAATAATTACCTTAAAACTAATATACAATGGTTTCAACAAGCACCAAATGGAAATATATTTTCTGCAAGAAAAACAAGCATCTCTAAAAAATAACGTTTTTTATAACGGTTGTCTAAGTACAATTATTTTCGATTTAATTGAATATTTGGTACTGTGGTAATTAGAAACTTAAGAAATTAATTAGTTTCTTGGAATAGAATTAAACGATTTGATAATTCACAATTAAATCTCTGTCTTTCTTAAGATGAGTGATTCTGATACTTGTGTAATGAAGCACATTACACTAATATGATAATAGGCTGGGAAACAACGTTTTATAAATACAATGAAGAACTTCACTGATGGTGGAACATACTACACGTTTCGACATAACACTGGTCTGTCTTCAGGCGTGATTATGATTTTTTATCATTTTCTAGCTTAACTCCTTTTGAAGCCTTGTTGTTACACATATAACTTATAATTTGTTTTACTCAGTTTTTTAGTGTAACTATACTTGCTCTGCACGGTTCAGCGGTAAGACTGAGGGGCTTATAACCACCAAAACACAGGTTTTGATACTTTTGGTGGGCAGAGCCCAGATAGCCCTTTGTGTAACTTTGTGCTTACAACAAACAAACAAACGTATACTTTAGACCAATTACTTTTTTTACTGATATATATAAAACAATATTGGTATTGTCCACTTTTATCTTAATATGAAGTGTTATTTACCTGCTTACCCAATAGCAGTTTAGAAGCTATATGTAACGTTATTTTCATTCATTAAATGTATAACATTCTCTACTCTTTTTGTTCGATATTCTTCACAGGTGATGATTCAGTATTTTTATTGTTATTTAATTTAACTAAGAATATTTTGTCCTACCATACTTTTTGTTTTTAAGAGATGATTTGAAATAATTTGTTCTCGATGCCAGATTTATATTATTCTAAAACGTATCCATCTTTAAAAGCTAAGAAAAATTATTTTAAAGTTAAGCATTTTATATGTTTGTATATCAAGTGTTTAAGTCTAAGGTTTGTTTTGAATTTCGCGCAAAGCTACACGAGGGCTATCTGCGCTAGCCGTCCCTAATTTAGCAGTGTAAAACTAGATGGAAGGCAGCTAGTCATCACTATCCACCGCCAACTCTTGGGCTACTCTTTTACCAACGAGTAATGGGATTGACCGTCACATTATAACGCCTGTTTGGTGTGACGGGATTCGAACCAGCGACCTTCAGATTGCGAGTCGAGGGCCCTAACCACTTGGCCATGCTGGGTCATTTAAGTCTAAGGAAATTATGCTTTGAAATAAAGCCTATAGGGATCAGGAATGCAAGGATTAATTATGCTTTGAAATAAAGCCTATAGGGGATCAGGTATGCAAGGATTAATTATGCTTTGAAATAAAGTCTATAGGGGATCAGGTATGCAAGGATTAATTATGC
>NW_013668288.1:50650-58122 GCF_000517525.1 Limulus polyphemus
CTTCAAAACTTTCTTTCGTTTTATTTAGTCAGTTATATCTTGAAAACTAAATTAATTGATTTATCATTCCAATACACCTAATAATATGTTTCTAATGATAGTGATATCCTCAAAGCTTTCTTTCGTTTTATTTAGTCAGTTATATCTCGAAAACTAAATTAATTAATTTATCATTCCAATACACCTAATAATTTGTTTCTAATAATAGTGATATCCTCAAAACTTTCTTTCGTTTTATTTAGTCAGTTATATCTCGAAAACTAAATTAATTAATTTATCATTTCAATACACCTAATAATTTGTTTCTAATAATAGTGATATCCTCAAAGCTTTCTTTCGTTTTATTTAGTCAGTTATATCTCGAAAACTAAATTAATTAATTTATCATTCCAATACACCTAATGTGTAATTAAGCACAAAGCTACACAATGGGCTATCTGTGCTTTGCCTACCACGAGTATTGAAACCCAGTTTCCAGCGTTGTAAGTCCGCAGACATACCGATGTGGTACTGGGGGCTTGTCTTAGCACCTTTACATATTTTTCAAGATTTTACTGCTGAAAGATTATAATCAGAAGGACCATAAAATAAATGGTCGATGGTACAGTAATTTAACGGATATTTTATTGTTTAAAAAATCTTTGAGTTATAATGTACACAAATTGTTCAAAATAACCCAAGACATAATTTATTTTGGATGTTTATATGGGACTGAAAATAACATCGTGACAGACTGGCTGTGTAGGAAGATAATCATAGTTTATCTGAAGTTAATTACTTTTTTAAACGATTATCATTACTATGATAAATTTCTAAAAAAGTAAATTCTACCAAGCCGAAAGTCTCCTTTATTTCTGGAATCTGTCGTCGATACTTTTGGTCATCGAATCAAACATATTGGGATGTAATTGGTTAGTGTTTACTTCTACAAAACTTGCATAAACTATGCACAATTGTTTCTACCGATCTTCAGCCACGATATAGCTCTCTCTCTCTCGTTGGTTGTCAGCAATAACACATAAGTATCATGTACCGTGTTTCAAGCTGCTTCATTATTAGTGCGAAAATTCCGTGTTCTTTCAGTTCATGTGTTTGTAATTTATAAAATCACATAGATGCCAAGAGTGAAACTTAAGTTCTCCATGAATTTGAAGTGAATTGTTTAGGTATAATGATACCCTTTGACACTTTGTCCACTTGTGACATTAGTGTAATAAATATATTTCTTAATATGCAGTGTATCGTATTAGCCAGAGTATAGGGCGATCTTGAATATAAGGTGACCCCTATTTTCTGAAACTATGGGAAGGAAAAAAAATGAGTGTCATAACATCCTTTTTTAGGTCCGAAGAATCAATACTGTAATTGAACGTGGATTAGTTGCAAGAATTAGCGATGACTTTGAGCGAACATCTGGCGCGCATGCGTAGACAGATGCGAGTTGGACATCCAGGAATGCGACAGGCTAGAGTAAGGGGAAGAGGCCTGTGGTCAGTTGCGATTATAAGGCGACTATGAATTTTACAGCTTAATTATTAATAAAAAAACATCGCCTTATAATCGGGTCAATAAGATATTTCGTTTATACAGGCATGCAAAATGCCTTGTGTCTTAGCAGAGGTTTAAGAGAAATAACTCAACGTTTCTTTTACTATTAGTAATAGGACTGAGACTTGCCTAGTGGTCGGCGAGTTGAGATACAGTTGCTAAACACACCTCGCACTTTCTGTTATGAAGCGTTATAACTGAAATAGGCAATCTAGTCATTCGGCTAAGAGTAGCAGAATAAGTGGCAAATGCTGGTGACTATTGCCTTCCCTCTAGTCAGCAGTTCTAAATTAGGAGTTACTTTGGTAAACCTCAGAATTTCTAATTTCGCCGTTTAGTCTGTGTGTCACATAAGGAGACTTTCAGGCTGAAAATACCTATGTCAATGGCATATAGGTAATGAAACGTAATCACATTAAAAATAAGTTTGATTTTACTTCCACATTGTAAATAAATATATTTTGATTTAAAAATATTTTACCGCTGTGATATATTTCCAATATCTTATTTAAAATAAAAAATATTTCAAATATTTGCTTGTGTAACTAGAAATATACCCTAATTGGAAATCAATCGCTCGCGTTTGGTGCAAACATCTTCACTATAACATTGTACATGACATAAAGTCTCACAATATGATCACGTAATGGACGCAGCCCTATGGCAGAGCTCTGATTTGAATCGATGCAATACCACAAAATATTCCATGCACCTTAAGCTGTGGATGCATTATAAGTGTGACAATCAGTCCCTTAGCGTGGATGGTGCGTGGTAGGGTAAGATCATGAGAAAGGTCATAGGTCAAACAAGCGATGGTCACTGTAATACGCTCGTTAAAGCTGACTTTTGAAAAAAGACCCAGAAATTAAGAAAATTTAAATACCCATACATGAATGAATTTCGAGTGTTGACGTTATTCAACTGAACAGGTTGAAATATTTTAATGTTGCAAAAAGTATGAGCAACAATAGAACCCTACGAGAGTTTTTATGGTAATATATTTATTTATTGCTTGTTATTTCTTGGAATATGAAATGTGTTAAGGCGAGAGTAATATTTTCTACCCCTGAATTTTTCTACTAGCTCTTTAAATTGGTTTGATTTACACGTTTGCTTAACACAGCTAATTAAACGGAGAAGTCAAGCAGTATTTTAGTTAAGTGCTACTAACCAAAGTAAAACCTATGTGGGTTTTTTTTTACAAAATTATTTACGTAAGTTACCCCATTGTAGAAATGAATAGATGAGATACAAAGCTATCAGTGCATATTTGCACAGAATATTAATCTAATTCATAATTAAACCATTCTCGTGCCAGGAAGGCTTGGGAGTCTCATTTGCTAACATAATTCGTGCTTACTTTCCCTTTATTTTCAATCTTAATTAAGATGGAATAAATGGTTTTAAACAAACCTATATGTCATCAATTTCGATAATTATTGAAGCTTTTTATCAGGAGTAAATTTGATGAGAAAAAGCTACATACTGTTGGCTAATTATATAACGGTAAAACAGAGGAAAATATATACAATCATTCACACATCTTGTGAACGCTTTAATCTCATATTAAGCAGCTTAAGTCTTGATTTTATGTTACAATCTAAGAAGCTTTAAGTTGCCATCAGCTGTAGTAAGTACTTTGACCAGTTTAATTATTTAGATACTCGGTTGTTTGTTTTCAATTTAACGGGCTATTTGTGTTGTGCGCACCGTAGGGATTGAAACCCGATTTCACCGCTGTTATAAATCTACAAGCTTACCGTTGAGATACCTTTGAATTCACAATAAAGTGTGAAGTCATATATCATGAGATCAACGAAAAATATTTAAGGAACTCGGCATTATTTACATTAATTAATTTTTTTTTCTCTAGTAAATTAATAAGCAAATTGGAAAAGAAATCATCAATTTAAATATATGTCTGTAGTTATGGTTCGTTGGTTTTGAATTTCGCGCAAAACTACACGAATGATATCTGCGCTAGCTGTCCCTAATTTAGGAGCGAAAGATTAGAGGGAAGTGGCCAACTCTTGGGCTACTCTTTATAATGCTCCCACTGCTGAAAGGGCGAACATGTTTGGCGGTACGGGGATTCGAACCTGCGATCCGCAGATTGCGAGTCAAGCTCCCTAACCACCTGCTCATGTCGGACTGTATTTACTGAAAAGTTACTAAGGCAATCTGTTATCTTCCCTAATTTGGAACTACTGACCACAGGAGAAGCAGCCAGTAAATAGCATCTTGCCTCCCACCATCCAATCTATAGGATTACTGTCACTTTAATAACGCACTTAAAAGTGTAAAGAACTTTTCCGTACGACCAACCCGTACCTCCAATAAACACCAATAATAAGATCTACGTTCATGGTAAAGTTATCAAATCTTACGATTCGTTACTATCAAATTATTGATACTGAAACAGAAGAAATAAACTCGATGAACATTTAAATAATATTGTATTTGCTAATACAGAGGAGTGTCGCCACAGTTACGAACCATGGGCGCCACGGTCGATATGTTCACATTTAGATCGCAACGAATTTTCGATCAGTCGACAGTGCCATGGATGCTTTTATGGCTGTTTGGTTTTGTCACAGACCTTTTCGGGGAATGGATATTTATTTGTACAGTGAGACCAAACGGACATAACCTATCATTGTTTCCAATGAAAGTGGAAATACTTGCAGAGCAAAGCGTTCAAAATAGCAACGAACCATGACAGTATTGCTATGGTAACGAGAGAAAATTCTCCGATCCAAAAGCTATTGCTATGAAACTGGACTTATTTTCCGGTACAGTTAACGAGATAATAAACCAGGGTATGAAGCTGACAATGGTCTACAAACCAGAGATAAAATTTTAAGTTTCAAGCCATGCCTCGAAATAAATGGTTATTTTTGCGGGAAAGATGGCCAGGAACTGGAACCACAAGAATCTCACTTGATTAAATATTTACATGAATACCTGATGCATCACCAATGAACATTTGTGATTTTGGTCGTCTAAAATGTCGTCTCATAAGCTGACATTCACGTACAGCGCAGGGTCAGTGGAAAGTTCGTTAAGATATATGAACTACGAGTTACTTCACTTACCTTCTCAGACACTTCTAAGAATGGAACTGCAGTATCGGGCAATGATGTCTAATCTGACTGAGTGAAAGAATGGAAACTTAAGTTTCAGGCAATAATGCATAATCTGACTGAGCAAAAGAATGTAAACTGAAGTGTCGGGCAATAATGCATAATTTACCTGAGTAAAAGAATGGAAACTTAAGTTTCGGGCAATAATGCATAATCTGACTGAGCAAAATAATGGAAACTGAAGTGTCGGGCAATAATGCATAATCTGCTTGAACACATGAATAGGAACTACAGTATTGAGCAATAATACATAATCTGACAAGTGACGATTGAAAAAGTAGCATCAAGAGCAGAACGGGAGTGGAACATCGTTCTTATTCTTAATAATTGTCAGGTAATCTACGCTGTTTCTGCTTACCATGTTACATAAATTAGATTATAGGTGTATTGGAATGATAAATCAATTAATTTAGTTTTCGAGATATAACTGACTAAATAAAACGAAAGAAAGTTTTGAGGATATCACTATCATTAGAAACATAATGACATACCGCTGTGCCACTAGGGGGCAAGTAAACACTGTATTGTTTGTTTGTTGCGGACTTACAAAGCTAGAATCAGGGTTTCGATACCCGTGGTGGGCAGAGCACAGATAGCCCATTGTGTAGCTTTGTGCTTAATTACAAACAAACAAACTATATTTTGTAAACTTTCTTTATACAGTTCGTTTCATTAATTTCGTAAACCTAATAAGATCGTTTCTGTTATACATTCACACGATTGTTGTATCATAACTTATTACAACACAAAAAATCCGGGGTTCGATTCCCCCGGTTAACAGATAGCCCATAGCATCATACCTTATACATTCCAAAAGATTGATGGTAAGAGATTAAGTAACTTATGGATACGGCTTTGAGCGAACTGCTTTTGAAATCTATAAAGTTATATCTCAGAAACAGTTTGCTTGTTTTGTTGTTATATACAAAGCTATACAATGAACTATATGTGCTGTGGTTATCGCAAGGACCGAACCCCGAATTTTAGTCCTCATCCTTGCCGTTGAGTACCAGGAGGCACAGCGGCATGTCTGCGGACTTACAGTGCTAGAAAATGGGTTTCTATACCCGTGGTGGGCAGAGCACAGCTAGCCCATTGTGCAGCTTTGTGCTTAAGTACAAACAAACAAAATCAGGAGGCACACCCGAGAGAAAGAGAGAGAGAGAGAAGAGAAGTAGAGAGACAGAATAAAAGATAATTATCAAAACATACCGTTACATTACACATTATAATTACAGCACTTTACTTAAGAAGTGGTGTTTGGCTAATAAAATACATAAATTAATAGTTATATTGAAACATAATATTCAATTAGTCACAAGTGTATTTTGTTTTATTTATTTTGATGCGTTGTGTGTAAAGAAGAGGTCTTAATTTCAAAGGCAAATGAATAACGTACAGGAATACATTGTTTTTGTTTATTATTTTTAACGAAAAAAAATCCAGCGTTGATGTTTATAACGTCTTTTATATCATTACGGTGATCGTTGATGGAGCATGGTTCAGAGATATTAAATTTATAGTGTAATTTGACATGATTTTTTATCATTATTATTATTTTAAAAGTAGGCGTCTTACGACAATCGTTGTTCGTACACACCACCTGGAGGCAAACAACTCCTTCAGAGAAGACTCTGACGCTGATATTATTATATGTGTGTGTACATATTTGTCTAGTATATCATCTGGATGCAAGATGCTCGGCTTTGTCTAGACATAGTGTTTACCTAGCAAAAACACGAAAGATAAGTTATCACTACTTCATTCTCGTTGCATGCAAGTTTATCGTATCTACTTCTGTTTGATATTAATGGACACCAAAGATTCAACAAAAACAAATACGGCCCCATTTTTTTCTGCTCTTCGTGCTAACTAAACGCCATATTTTCGTATATAAGTTCTTAGAACCTAAACACAGTAACTATTGTTCCAAAGTAAGATAATTTTAATTTAAAAAAACAATAATAAACACACACACACACACACAGGTTAATTTACTGCGTTCGTACTTTGAAGCCCTGGACGGGTTATAAGAGTGACAGTCAAACCCTCTTATACGTTTGGAGTAGTCCACTATATGAAACAAATACTATTAGTTCTTCCCAACTACTAGTTTGTTTTAAAATGATTGGGATTTTTTTGGGTTTGTTTAATTTTGCGCAAAGCTACTAGAGGGCTACCTTCTTGTTTGTTTGTAATTAAGCACAAAGCTAAACAATGGGCTATCTGTGCTCTGCCCACCACGGCTATTGAAACCCGGATTCTATCGTTGTAAGCCCTCAGACATAACGCTGTGCCACTGTGGGGGGGGGGGGGCTACCTGCGCTATCCGTTCCGAACTCGGAAGTGATTGACTAGAGAGAAGGCGGCGATTCAACACTACTCACCGCCAACTCTTGGGCTACTCTTTACCAGTGAATAGTGGGATTGACAGTCATATTATAACGCTTCCACAGCTGAAAGGGCGAACGTGCTCGGTGATAGGATGCGGACTTACAACGCTAGAAACCGGGTTTCGATACCCGTGGTGAGCAGAGCACAGATAACCCATTGTGTAGCTTTGCGCTTAACTGCAAACAAATTTAAATACTAATAATAAAAGTATGATATGGTAATGCTAGGTTTTTCACTCTTTTGCTTGACTGTAGTGGTTTAGGTTACATTAGAATCACGTTAACACTCCAAACGATATATTGGGTCGCCAAGAAATTAATGTCGCGTTTTTGAATACTTTCATAAGCCACCCCCCAAAAAACGTACATCACGTATAATAGTTAAACG
>NW_013668288.1:59028-61711 GCF_000517525.1 Limulus polyphemus
ATTAATTTAGTTTTCGAGATATAACTGACTAAATAAAACGAAAGAAAGTTTTGAGGATATCACTATTATTAGAAACATATTACAAACAACTTATGTCTGCATAAAAATATCTTAATCTTAGTTTTTGTATAATATAGTAAACGTTATTTAGTAGTAGTTGTTTTCTTTAGCGCAAAGCTACACAATGGGCTATTTGCGCTCTGACTACCGAGGAGAGTCGAACCTCGAATTTTAGCGTTACAAGTCCGGACACTTACTGCTTACCCACCAGGGGACGTTATTTAGTAAGAAACAAAAAAAATGAAAAGCGAGATAAACAGTTATGTTTACAGCTTAGTCCCTGTTGAAAGAGAATTTATTTTTCTAATATTTAAATACCTAAGGCTATCAACCAGAATATCCAACGAATGACAGCGTGATAGATGATATTTTAGGTTTAACTGACCCTCGTGTTCACCTAAATGAAAAGAATAATCCTGTGTAGCTAAAATAAAAAATGGGTTGGCAGATTATATTTGCAATTATTTGTTTGTTTATTTTTAATTTCGCGCAAAGGTACACTAGGGCTATCTGCGCTAGCCGTCCCTAATTTAGCAATGAAAGACTAGAGGGAAGGCAGCTAGTCATCACCACCCACCGCCAACTCTTGGGTTACTCTTTTACCAACGAATAGTGACCGTCATATAATAACGCGAGCATGTTTGGTGTGACGGGGATTCGAACCCGCGACCCTCAGATTGCGAGTCAAGTGCCTTAACCACCTGGCCATGGGCAATTATTTAATGATAATTTTAAGATTTAGTTTCAATTGGATATTCGACTAGTTGAATTCCTTGATCGGTTACTTATCGTGTTATCTTTGTATCATTTTTCACATTATATTATATATAAATAATAGAAAAAAAAATGAGTTATATTAATTAAATTTGATTAATCTATTTCTCGAGATAAACTTATTGTTATTTTGATTTTTAAATAACATTTGCAGTTGTAACTTCTAGTTAATTAACAAGTTTGCATGCCTAAGACCATTACTCTGTATTACCGTTGTTTTTATCTCAAAACTTTTTAATGAGTCTTTCTTCTCATTAATAATCACTTTTTAAACTTTATATGTTTCATTTCGCCCCCCCCTCGGCTAAGCTCTAAGTCTGCTTCTCATTAACAATCAATTTTTACCTTTATATATTTCTAGCCCCCCCCACCCCACACACACACACTAGCTCAGCTCTAAGTTTGAGGGCTCACACATCGTTAAAGTCCGGGTTTCGATACTCGTGGTGGGCACAGTAGAGATAACCCATATTTAATCATTTAGATTAAGAAGTAATTCCCACTTTGATTATGATTACAACTGAAAAACGGTAAAATTTTGAAAGGTATTGTACTTTTCCATGATCTTATAAGTCTGAATAAATCTGTATTTCAATCTTTTTTATTATCATTAAAAGCCACATGTTCCAAGGGTTTTTCAGACAGTCACGGATTTTATTTTAGCGACGTTGAATTCATTAAGCTACTTTAAAATTTAATTTTCAGAATGTCAAAGGCAATACTTAAAGGTTTTAAAATTATTTTTAGAAAGCCAATTTCCTACAATTTCCCTTACTAAAATCGTTAGCAACTGTTAAGGTCTTTTCAACGTAAAAGAACAATGTACCAATCAATGCCATGTACTGTTAAAAAGCAATTACTCTTCTAAATAAAAGTACAACTACTGCAGTTAAAAATGTAAATGAAAGGTGCGCAGTGAAATAGTGATAACTTAGAATCTGAATAAGTAATTATTTGATTAAAAATACGCGTTCGTAAAAGACCTGCTTTAAGGACACTTTTATTAGTATAGAAACATAGATTTGATTTTGAGAAACCTAAAGCATAATGCCTAAAATGTGCATTACAGAAGACAACTCATTAAGGAAAATAACCAAAACGACCTCATTCGACTGGCCATTTTAATAGGGCACACACACCTAATTTGTCTATTATAATAGTCTGAACTCAGTGCTACAAGATGCCGGGAACTGTCCGATTATATCTTATTCGTCGAGATATTTGATTGTTTTAAAATAACAATAGAGGACTGGTAGCGAAAGCAACTCTTAAGATAAACCCATAATTGGATTGAGATCTTGTAATAATATTAGTCAGGTAAAAATTACTTCAGTCATTGATATGCTACCAGACCAATCTCTGAGAACACTTTTGCGGACAATTGGTGTGCTATTCGTCTACAATAGTCCTTGTCCATTCAAAGTAGAGATTACTTACCCTTTTAATATCCAGTACCGTCAGGCCAACTCCAGCACCTTACGTAATAGGAACGATACAAGCAATATAATGTTTCATGTGTTGTTGTTTCATGTTTTTACTCTACTGTTAAAACTCCTCATACCACACCATGTCCTAGGAACGATACAAGCAATATAATGTCTCATGTGTTGTTGTTTCATGTTTTTACTCTACTGTTAAAACTCCTGATACTACATCATGTCCTAGGAACGATACAAGCAATATAATGTCTCACGTGTTGTTGTTTCATGTTTTTACTCTACTGTTAAAACTCCTCATACCACACCATGTCCTAGGAACGATACAAGCAATATAATGTATTGTTTCATGTTTTTACTCTACTGTTAAAACTCCTCATACCACACCATGTCCTAGGAACGATACAAGCAAT
>NW_013668288.1:62645-65778 GCF_000517525.1 Limulus polyphemus
TTGTTTCATGTTTTTACTCTACTGTTAAAACTCCTGATATCACATCATGTCCTAGGAACGATACAAGCAATATAATGTATCATGTGTTGTTGTTTCATGTTTTTACTCTACTGTTAAAACTTCTCATACCACATCATGTCCTTCCAGTTTTTTTATTAGCTACCGTTTGTCTTCCGAGCAGATTTTCTGTTTGTACGTGAGATAAGGTGTTTGTCGATAAGTTGTCAACTGCTATATGCCAGTTATTATGTTTTTCGTATGGTATGGTTAGAGGTAGTCAAATTCCCGATCTGCTGTGTTACACACTGAAAGCCATACAATCATTTATTTCTCTCTCATTCGTCGTTTGGTTGACTGCACACCTTTTCCTAATAGCAGATATTTCGTCGTTTGGTTGACTGCACACCTTTTCCTAATAGCAGATATTTCGTCGTTTGGTTGACTGCACACCTTTTCCTAATAGCAGATATTTCGTCGTTTGGTTGACTGCACACCTTTTCCTAATAGCAGATATTTCGTCGGTTGTTGACTGCACACCTTTTCCTAATAGCAGATATTTCGTCGTTTGGTTGACTGCACACCTTTTCCTAATAGCAGATATTTCGTCGTTTGGTTGACTGCACACCTTTTCCTAATAGCAGATATTTCGTCGTTTGGTTGACTGCACACCTTTTCCTAATAGCAGATATTTCTTGTTCGAATGCCAGTTTGAACAAGCTGATAAGTAAATGGTCTTTATCCAGTATGAAGTGCTTTAGAATATCAGAGTTAACCTTGCTATTAATTAACTGTCTAGCAAACTAACCATAATTGGTTGTTTCAGACCAAAGCCACACGATAGTCTACCTGCGCTCTTTACATCACGGGGAATCATGCCTGGGATTTTAACATTGTAAATCCGTAAAGTTAGCCCTGACCAACCGGGAGACAACTATAATAGCACCATATCTCTGTACTATAAAGTACAAGCAATCGTATGGTACATCACATGGTCACTTTATTTTGTGTTTTGACTTCTAGTAGATTACAAGAATATATTAACAGAAGATTTCTGCGTTAAAACACTCAAACAATATGGTTGTGTTTTGACTTCTAGTATATTACAAGGACATACTAATAGAAGATTATCTGCGTTAAAACACTCAAACAATATAGTTGTGTTTTGACTTCTAGTAGATTACAAGGATATACTAATACAAGATTATCTGCGTTAAAACTATCAAACAATATGGTTGTGTTTTGACTTCTAGTAGATTACAAGGATATATTAACAGAAGATTATCTGCGTGAAAACTCTCAAACAATATGGTTGTGTTTTGACTTCTAGTAGATTACAAGGACATACTAATAGAAGATTATCTGCGTTAAAACTCTCAAACAATATGGTTGTGTTTTGACTTCTAGTATATTAGAAGCTGATCATTGACCTGTTTTGTTGGTTTTTGTTAGTTTCTATCCAGCACTAATAATGTATTATTTTATAGTCAAACTACAATGAACTCAATAGCTCTTGAGGGTCGTGGTAACATTGATTTTAAGCCTAATAATTAATTCAATATCGAGATCATTAGAACTCAAAACACGGGAATTTTATTCTGTGTTTGAACAAAATCCTATTACACTAACGAGAAACGTTCAAACATAGCCTCGAAACACGAGCAAAAGTGGTAAGTGAAGTACCAACATGCTGACTTTATTGAGACGTAAAGTACCACCAGGCTTACTTTATTGAGACGTGACTGTTCACTTCTCGAGATATATAAATTAAGAGAGAATTGAACCAACGTTTTCGATTATCTGTGGAACAATTCTTAAATATAGGTTCACAGATGGTAAGTGTAGATTGTTAAACATTGGCAGATATGCTGTGTTTATTCAAGTATCTTGAGCCTTTTGTCAACGTTTATATTGAGGCAACAACTTACCTTACCCACTGTGATAAGCATTTACATAGAATTAATTTCATATCTTTGCTCAACTGTTCTTGCATATATTTTGTTATTTAATGCGAGGATGTTGGTGGGAATTTTACCAACTACAATAAATTCGATGACGAGGCCACTTTGAGACTAATAACGGTTGGAGACGGCTTGAATGGGTATTGAAGAAAAACTTTAATATAAGTTTAACATAACAGCAAATGTACAACGTTTCGACAAGGTTATGTCATCATCAGGTACAAGTAATTTACACTGGCACGGATATATACAGTATTGAACAAAGAGGTCACATGACCGGATACTGTTGCTAAACTTAGAAGAGGTATCTTGGCACCCCGGGGTGTTGGTTTAGAGTAGGGTTGTTTTGTTCAGTTAAGATGGACAGAACTCAATAAAAAAAACCGTTCCATGTTTTCCACCATTGCGACTAAAAAAAACATAGCATATCTATTAAAAACACAGCCATTTTAAACAAAGAACCAAACACAAACAAACGAAAAATCAAGGAGCGCGCACAGACACACATATAATGCACATCTACTAAAAATATCATTAAATCATTTTTTTTTCGCTATGATCCATCCCGAAGGTTAAGTTGTTGTTACAAGTCATACAACAACTTAATCTGAGAACTACCGATGGAAGTACGTATGCACCCATCAGATGTTTAAATATATTTTTGTAAGCTATTTATCCACCAAGTTATTCCATGACTACTTCGTCTGTTACAAAATCCCTAATAACGCACGAAACCCACTTCCATTCGTTACTGCCGTGTTTTTTTTTTATGTATTTTAGTTAGAAAATTGGTGATTTCACCAAATGTTATCGTTCATTTAATGACAGTAGTTGTTGTGACAAAGAAAAGAAAAAAAACTCAATACGATGCAATATGTGGATCCGGACGATAGCGAACGGTGTGTAAACAATCATGTAATTTGAAGGTTCATGATTAGGCTGCACTTACACGATCATTGCACGATTTACTGAACAAGTCTGAAGTGAGAATTTGAAATGTCAAGCTGACCCGTTGGCGGTAGATATCCAGATTGAGTAGCTTCTCTTTTTGTACACTTGATGAAATAGATATGTCAGCATGGAAAAATAGACCAGAATTAGCGTCCTTAGTATCTTTATAGAGTAATAATGGCTGGAGACGGCTTAAATGGGTAATGAAGAAAAACTTTAATATA
>NW_013668288.1:66729-79219 GCF_000517525.1 Limulus polyphemus
CTGCCTTCCCTCTAGTCTTACACTGCTAAATTAGGGACGGCTAGCGCAGATAGCCCTCGTGTAGCTTTGCGCGAAATGAACAAAAAACAAACAAACAAGAACATCGTGTAATATACGTTCATTTTATTCCTTTCGAACTGAAGTTTGATTAATTTGAAATTATACACATACTTGCCATGCATTTTTTTATTTAAGGAGATATTTGTGTCGAGCGTGGCCTCGTGGGTTAAGTGATTCAGACTGTGAATTTGATGATTCGTGGTTCACAAATCGTCGTTGTTCAAACACACTCCGCACATTGGGATCGAAGGTGCGTTATAAGAATGACGGACAAATCTTTCTATTCAATAAGAAAAGAAAGAGCAAAGAGTTGGCGGTGGGTGCTGTTAACTAGCTGCTTTCTCTCGAAGCAAATGTTCAAAATTAAAGACGGCCATGTGCATATCATTGGCGGATCCAGGATTTTGAAAAGGCGGAGGCGCGATGATTCTGAACGTAAACGAGGAATTTTCGGGACTTCCCTGGTAGGGTTAAATGGGTTATTTAGATTTGTTATAATGTTTGCTAGATGTTGTTGTTGTTATTGCTTTTATTATTTATATTTTTGACTTTAATTTGAATATTCACTTCATTCTTCCCTCCTCAAAGATACAATTTTTTGCAATTATTTTGACTTTATTTTCAAAACGGGTGGGGAGGGGGCCGCCCAGCGCCCCCGGCCTTTATCCGCCCTTGCATATAGCCCCTGTGTAACTTTACATGTCATTATGAAACAAGATATTTAACTCAGACATTCCTGGTATTTTCTTGCACAATGTATTCTTCGAATACGTGTTATTTATTTATTTCGTTAACGGGCTGTAGCTTAAGCTCCCCAGTGGCACAACGGTATGTCTGTGGACTTACAACGCTAGAACCAGGGTTTCGATACCCGTGGTGGGCAGAGCATAGATAACCCATTGTGCAGATTTGTACTTAACTCCAAAATAATCAAACAGTCGCTTCATTTTAAGCAACCGCGAAATTCGTGGCTCTGGCAAGGAATGATCCGTATCTATTTTAACTTTTGCTGTGAAGATATAGTTTAAATAGAGAAATCTTTTTATATTAGCTAGACTATACGGCGGCTAAGCTTGAGTTTCAACAAAAATAAACGTAATTGCAATCGTTATAATGTTTTCTCGCCTACTTTTACAGAACATTCCTGGTTAGTGTATCACTAAGTAAACTTGGATCACGATTACTTTTGTGGATAAAATCCTTTATGGCGACAGCAGCGAATTAAATAACAGTATCTTTGGACAAAGCTTGCCATTCGGGTATATACTGTTGTGTCAGTTATACTTCTCAATATGAAATTTCTGAGTTTCACACCTCTTTGTGTAATGAATAAGATAAACGCCAAAGATAAGCAGGAGGAAGTGTTAAATTGTGAACCGAATTCGACGCCAGGGAGTAAAGTCTGTATAATTTCATTTTTCGACAGTCCTTAGCACAGCAAACTGGCGGTTACGAGTTAACCATGCCCAAAGTACGGAAATAACAACTTGATAAAAATGAACTGATGATAGGCACGTAGTATTAAAAAAGAAACTCAATATTTCAAGGGTTTTTCAAGGTATTTAAGCACACCATGCCTTGTGTTGCTCAACCGAAGAGCAAGCGCGCACGTTTTAATATTATAATCCATGTTCATAAATAGCCACACTTAAGAGGCGTGGCACTGAAACAGTTACGGGGTTCATAAAGCATTGTCGACGGAAAAAAAAAAAGTCGCAAAACAGCTGAAAATTAATCAGATAAAAAAAGCAGAAGTAATATAACATAGTGAGTTCCGAAGTCAAAAAACGTACGTATTACCTTTGTAATCAAGTTGTTACTGGAAAGGTAAGTTTGAGATGAGTAAGTAAGTAAGTAAGTAGTTTTAGGTTTATGAAACTAATCCCGTTTACTACCAGTTTATGCTATATTTTATTTCTGTGTTTTTCTGTGTTATTCATTATTCATCCTTCGGAACATACCACCAGTAGGCATCATTATTTAGTTTATTGACCGCTAATACGTGATCTTACTTTTTTCCGGTGTTTTTGATTATCTAACTAATAAATTTTAATAATTTGTTTTCTTAAAAGTTATAAGGTCAAAGAAACAACGAAACGCTTGCTAGTTTTTAAGATATTTTTACTCTCACAAGCAAATAATCTTGAAAAAAAAATAGAAAAATGAAAAACAAAGATTGTATGTTAAACAACTAATTAACAAAACTCTATTTCGGGGCTTGAGAAAAAGAGTATGGTGAGAAGGAGTTAGGGCATCTGCGTCCAAATAGTTATTTGCTTTTTTTTTGTTCAAGTAGGAAGAAAGTGGTTTGTAAAACAGCATACATCTGCATAATGAGCTATATATGTTGTGCCTAGGGCATGGATCGAACCTCAAACTTTAGCGTTATAAGCCACCACGCTCGTCTCCTTAGCATTACAAAATTTTCCGTTGTTTGTGTTTCTTTTGACAGGAGGAGTGATTCCACAACGAAACCGTATTATGAATTACAATAGTTCAAGTCTTTAAAGTTATACAATCTGCGGGTCGCTGGTTCGAATCCCCTTCACACCAGACATGCTCGCCCTTTCAGCCCTGGGGGCGTTATAATGTGACGGTCAATCCCACTATTCGTTGGTAAAAGAGTAGCCCAAGAGTTGGCGGTGGGTGGTGATGACTAGCTGCCTTCATCTCTAGTCTTATACTGATAAATTAGGGACGGCTAGCGCAGATAGCCCTCGTGTAGCTTTGTGCGAAATTCATAACAAACAAACAAACAATTTAAAGTTATCTTGATCGGTTGAATTTCGTTCATCGACTGTTGTAGAAAATAATTCTCATTCTCGTTAATTTGGTGATAGTAATCTGTTCATTTATTCTTCGTTTTAGGAGTGTCTGTACTAAAGCACAAAGCTACACAATGGGCTATTTGTGCTGTGACCACCACGGGTATTGAAACCCGGTTTCTAGCGTTGTAAGTCCGCAGACATACCGCTGTGCCACTGGGGGGCAGGAGTGTCTGTACTAAAGCACAAAGCTGCACAATGGGCTATTTGTGCTGTGGCTACCACGGGTATCGAAACTCGATCTTTAGCGTTACAAGCTCACATACTCACCGCTGAGTCACTCAATCGTGTTGGTAGTGTTGGTTAGCAAGGGATTTTTATCGCTGATTTTGTGTTTCCAGCAAAAACTCTACACAACGACCATGGTACAATGAGGATGATTCGCCAGAGATTAACGGCCGAGCACGACGGGCTTATCAGTCATTGCTGACGGTAACTGATCGGGTTCCGGACACACCAGAATACGCCGAGTTTTCACGAGAGATTAAGAATATAACCAGGATGAAGTACGGTTTCAACTATGGAGCTGAAGAGGTATGTTATCGTAATCTTTATCAAAATATGGCTGCTTAAAATAGGCTAACTGCTCATTTACTCAAGTCCTTCATGGATACCACAAAAACATATTGTTTGTTGCCATTTACTCAACAATGTTGTTTGTTGCCGTTTAACCGAACATTGTTGTTTGTTGTCGTTTAACTCAATATTGTTGTTTGTTGTCGTTTAACTCAACATTGGTGTTTGTTGTCGTTTAACTCAATATTGTTGTTTGTTGTCGTTTAACTCAACATTGGTGTTTGTTGTCGTTTAACTCAATATTGTTGTTTGTTGTCGTTTAACTCAATATTGTTGTTTGTTGTCGTTTAACTCAATATTGTTGTTTGTTGTCGTTTAACTCAACATTGTTGTTTGTTGCCGTTTAACCGAACATTGTTGTTTGTTGTCGTTTAACTCAATATTGTTGTTTGTTGTCGTTTAACTCAATATTGTTGTTTGCTGTCGTTTAACTCAATATTGTTGTTTGTTGTCGTTTAACTCAATATTGTTGTTTGTTGTCGTTTAACTCAATATTGTTGTTTATTGTCGTTTAACTCAATATTATTGTTTGTTGTCGTTTAACTCAATATTGTTGTTTGTTGTCGTTTAACTCAACATTATTGTTTGTTGTCGTTTAACTCAATATTGTTGTCTGTTGTCGTTTAACTCAATATTGTTGTTTGTTGCCATTTAACTCAGTATTGTTGCTTGTTGTCGTTTAACTCAACATTGTTGATTGCTTTCATTCTCTATATACCAATAAAAGTATTGTAGGACGTTTATGCTTTGTGACATACTTATAGAGTATCTTACAAAATCGCACTAAAAATCATTATGAAGATACTGAAAAGTGAAGATGCCTGTGTAAAATCAAAACTTATTGTGTTTCAAAGCAATAACAAAGGAAAAACAACTAACTAAGCTTAGAGTGGAAATACTATAAGTTGAGATGTTAAGAAGCATAATCACTAACATCATTTAGATAATGCAATTTGTACTATTTTCACACATGCTGCCTCCCCTCGGTGGCTCGGCGTAAGCTCGAAGGCTTATAACGCCAAATATTGGGGATCGATTCCATACTTGCTGTGGGCACGGCATGGTACAGATTCGCAATTGGCAACAAGCAAACAAACTAGGTACACAAGCGAAAACCAAATAGACTTGTGTTGCCAAGTATATTTTGAAGTTACTGTAGCTAAGCTTGAAGACAACTTTTTGTTTTATTTTTTATCTTTTTGCTCACGCACACACTGATAGGGTTTGGTCTCGAATGCAACAACTTAACAAAAGGTGAAATGGCAAACAAATGTTTGCTTTAAAGATATAATTTGGAGGAATATTACATTAACTAAAGATATTTGCTTACGCTATGAGAAAGTATTGTTTATCAAATTGGACTGCAACAAACACTTATAGTGTTTATCAAATTAGACTGCAACAAACACATGTAGTGTTTATCAAATTAGACTGCAACAAGCACTTGTAGTGTTTATCAAATTGGATTGCAACAAACACATGTAGTGTTTATCAAATTAGACTGCAACAAGCACTTGTAGTGTTTATCAAATTGGACTGCAACAAGCACTTGTAGTGTTTATCAAATTGGACTGCAACAAGCACTTGTAGTGTTTATCAAATTGGACTGCAACAAGCACTTGTAGTGTTTATCAAATTAGACTGCAACAAGCACTTGTAGTGTTTATCAAACTGGACTGCAACAAACACTTGTAGTGTTTATCAAACTGGACTGCAACAAACACTTGTAGTGTTTATCAAACTTCGACTGCAACAAACATATGTAGTGTTTATCAACTTCGACTGCAACAAACACTTGTAGTGTTTATAAAACTGGACTGCAACAAGCACTTGTAGTGTTTATCAAACTGGACTGCAACAAACACAGTAGGATAGAAGAAAAATCTAGTTGTTTTACTTTTTCTTAGTGCAAACTACACAATAGCCTTTCTGCACTCCGTTCACTACGGGTACTTGAACCCATTTTTTTCGGCGTTGTAATTCCGTAAACTTACTGCTGACTCACAGGAGGGGAGGGGTGTACAGGTTACATATGTATGTGTGTATATGTTCTAAGAATCTTGAACTTTAGAAGTTGAAATAACTAGCATTTCTATAAGAATGCTGGTTAGTTTCAAATTATATGTAGTATTTAGAAGATTGTGTATACTTATACATCCGCATGTATTTATATGCTATATATATATATATTTAATTTCGATTTTTATTTTCCTCCCACCTCTTCTTATCATTTGATATATTTGATTTATAGAGCCGAAGATCCGTCTTCCTCTTTTTTTTTCACACTAGTACTGACGAAAACTATAAACCGGAAAGCCGTAGGCAAAACAACATTTTAAATTTACGATATTCATGAGCAGGGCCCTTTAATGCTAGGAACCCGAAGAGGCTGTTTATTTGACCGGAAAATAAAATGAATATCCAATCACAATGCAAGTTAGGTATTCGAGTAAAAAAAAAAAGCGATATTTGGTTTTGTGGTATAAAAATGTGAAAAACTAGTTTCATACTAGATATTTGGACAAAAAGACTACTTTGTGATAAAATCAAGCGATATTTGGTTTTGTGGTATAAAAATGTGAAAAACTAGTTTCATACTAGATATTTGGACAAAAAGACTACTTTGTGATAAAATCATGTATACTGCTACAAGTGGCTTAGTGAACGGTGTATCGATAACAAAACAAATCGATACTGGCTAGAAGCTGAATCGAGGAAGTAACGCATTTTGTTGCAAAACGATTCTTCCTTAAGTGAAACATTATTTGAAAAGTTAATAACGATTTCACTTTTACTTCCTTTGAAACTGTGAAGAGACGTACAACGTAAACTATGTTGCATATTTGTGTAATGGTGAGAATCGAATCAGTAGACGAGGAGCAACGTAAATTATGTTTGTGTTGTGGTGAGAATCGAATCAGTAGACGACGAGCAACGTAAACTTTGTTGCATGTTTGTGTAATGGTGAGAATCGAATCAGTAGACGACGAGCGACGCAAACTATGTTGCATATTTGTGTAATGTCAGAATCGAATCAGTAGACGACGAGCGACGCAAACTATGTTGCATATTTGTGTAATGACGAGAATCGAATCAGTAGACGACGAGCGACGCAGACTATGTTGCATATTTGTGTAATGTCAGAATCGATACAGTAGACGACGAGCAACGTAAACTATGTTGCATGTTTGTGTAATGACGAGAATCGAATCAGTAGACGACGAGCAACGTAACCTATGTTGCATATTTGTGTAATGATGAGAATCGAATCAGTAGACGACGAGCAACGTAAACCATGTTGCATGTTTGTGTAATGACGAGAATCGAATCAGTAGACGACGAGCAACGTAACCTATGTTGCATGTTTGTGTAATGACGAGAATCGAATCAGTAGACGACGAGCAACGTAACCTATGTTGCATGTTTGTGTAATGTCAGAATCGAATCAGTAGACGACGAGCAACGTAACCTATGTTGCATGTTTGTGTAATGTCAGAATCGAATCAGTAGACGACGCGCAACGTAACCTATGTTGCATGTTTGTGTAATGACGAGAATCGAATCAGTAGAAAAACCAAATAGAAAGGAGTCAATACAGAAACTACGTTTAGTGAAATTCATCGAAAAATGTGCGTTAATAATTATCACATTATTCTAGCTATAGTACACACATACTACTATGAAGTATGAAGAAGGAACAGATCTTATTAGTTTAGTAATGCTATTCTCTTTGTCGAGTTGATTTTCTGGGTGTCTTGAACTTGAGAAATGTACATAGAACTTGAATATTTCAGTTTGCTTGTTCTGAATTTCGCGCAAAGCTACACGACAGCTATCTACGCTAGCCGTTCCTAATTTAGTAGTGATAGACTAGACTTTCCTGTAATTATGCCAAATTCTCATAAAATAATTTGCTCGTTTCATTTCAGTGGTGTTCTTATACTTTAACGCCTCCCTCCCCGGGGATTTCTTTCAGCTGCTTTGAAATGTATTTATGGCATAATTTACAATCTGCCAACAGCGTATTAACGACAATACTAGGGATTTGAAATTTAGCATTTTCAAGAAAACTACGACAACTTGTTGTCACAGTTGTCTCGTTTTTACTTTTTGCGCAAAGCTACTCGAAAGCTATTTACACCAACCTTTGCCAATTTAGCAATGATAGACTGGAGGGTCTTAAGGCAACTATAGTCAATATCACCCGTATATTCGATAAAGAGATAAATTAACTGTAACTTGTGAATGTTTTTTGCTTTAGTTTAGTTAGGGCTAAACTTTACCGTACTTAATATTATCAGTAAACAAACTTATAAAGTTATTCCACGGCCTTACGTTAGATCTGGTTAAAAACTTGGATAAGCTTTTAATAAGTTCAAATTCGATGACGAGGAACCCACTTTGAGACTAATAATGGCTGGAGACGGCTTGAATGGGTAATGAAGAAAAACTTTAATATAAGTTTAACATAACAGCAAATGTACAACGTTTCGACAAGGTTTTGTCATCATCAGGTTTTTAATAAGTTGTTGTAGAAAATGTCTACTAAAGTATATTTACACCCACCCGCGTTTTGTTTACATCCGTTCAAATGAAGTGCGCGCGCATGCGCATTTAGTTAGTAAGGTGCGCGCGCATTTTCAGGACAAACAAAAATTGAGTATTATTGTAATAGACTTCATAAAACTTTAGTACAAAAGACAAATCCGCAATATTATAATCTTTAATATGTTTATTTGATATGTTATTAGTTTTTGATCATTGTCTGCACGCTTCGGGCACGAGCAAAAACACAAAATTTATTTGAAATCTACATAAGATATAGAACGATTAAAAATAATTTAATAACAGGCGGTCCCAGTAGAAACAACAGGGTTCTTCGTCATTGTTTACATTTTCAACTTAAATATATATTTATGAATCTATATATATATATATATATATATCGAGTTTGAATCTTCGTTTAATGGTTCGTAATTTGCATCCGTTTTTTTGATATACAGATTTTTACATCTATATATGTGACTTTTTGAGTTGTTGTTTGTAGGTTTACCAAACCTTGCACAGATCGTATGTCTATATATCTGACTTTTTGAGCTGTTGTTTGTAGGTTTACCAAACCTTGCACAGATCGTATGTCTATATATGTTACTTTTTGAGCTGTTGTTTGTAGGTTTACTAAACCTTATACAGATCATATGTCTACATATGCTACTTTCTGAGCTATTGTTTGTAGGTTTACCAAACCTTGCACAGGTCATATGACTATATATATGTTACTTTTTGAGCTGTTGTTTGTAGGTTTACCAAACCTTATACAGGTCGTATGTCTATATATGTGACTTCTTGAGCTGTTGTTTGTTGGTTTACTAAACCTTATACAGATCGTATGTCTATATATGAGACTTTTTGAGCTGTTGTTTGTAGGTTTACCAAACCTTGCACAGATCGTATGTCTATATATGTTACTTTTTGAGCTGTTGTTTGTAGGTTTACCAAACCTTGCACAGATCGTATGTCTATATATGTTACTTTCTGAGCTGTTGTTTGTAGGTTTACCAAACCTTGCACAGGTCGTATGTCTATATATATGTGATTTCTTGAGCTGTTGTTTGTTGGTTTACCAAACCTTGTACAGGTCGTATGTCTATATATGTGACTTCTTGAGCTGTTGTTTGTAGGTTTACTAAACCTTGTACAGGTCGTATGTCTATATATGTGACTTTTTGACATATTGTTTGTAGATTTACCAAACCTTGTACAGGTCGTATGTCTATATATGTGACTTCTTGAGCTGTTGTTTGTTGGTTTACTAAACCTTATACAGGTCGTATGTCTATATATATGTGACGTTTTGAGCTGTTGTTTGTTGGTTTACCAAACCTTGCACAGATCGTATGTCTATATATGTTACTTTTTGAGCTGTTGTTTGTAGGTTTACCAAACCTTGCACAGATCGTATGTCTATATATGTTACTTTCTGAGTTGTTGTTTGTAGGTTTACCAAACCTTGCACAGGTCGTATGTCTATATATGTGACTTCTTGAGCTGTTGTTTGTAGGTTTACCAAACCTTGCACAGATCGTATGTCTTTATATGTTACTTTCTGAGCTGTTGTTTGTAGGTTTACCAAACCTTGCACAGATCGTATGTCTATATATGTTACTTTCTGAGCTGTTGTTTGTAGGTTTACTAAACCTTGTACAGGTCGTATGTCTATATATGTGACTTTTTTTGAGATATTGTTTGTAGATTTACCAAACCTTATACAGGTCGTATGCCTATATATATGTGACGTTTTGAGCTGTCACAGTTTCAGAGGCAGGAACATGTGACGTAGAAGATGATGTCAACTACGAAGTCAGTCACTAAGAAAAGCAATTATCGAGATGTAGTTTGATGAATCGTTCGATTAGTTTTCCACTGAAGGTTCTCTTAAACGTTTGATGAAATGACGCTAACTTTGTCAGTTGTGTTTCAGGAAACCTTGCTTTTCGTACGTACTCAGGAGCACTACAATAAAATGAACGAAACGCTATATTATTTTTTGGTGCCATACTCTGCCTTAGGAAGACTTATGGTCTAATGTTTAATGTTTCATCAGAACAGTGTTAAAGCTTTTGGAATTTGTCTATCACGTTACGTATGACAATTTTTTTAGAGAATTAAGGCTTCTTAACCTTTCTTTAATCCACCCTTAACATAAGTATTAGAATAGTGAGAGGAAACAATGAAAAATACACATTTTTCTAATATTTCATACGAGCGTATCCTAGCGGCTAACTTGTCGCACTAAGATCTGAGGGGTTCGGGTTCGAGATGTCGTTTGCAGTTTAAATTCGGAGACGACGATACTGAAAATTAAGGGTCTTTGATATGCTTTTAGCTCAGTGTGTTTGTTTGTAATTAAGCACAAAGCTACACAATGGACTATCTGTGCTCTGCCCACCACGAGTATCGAAACCCGGATTCTAGTGTTGTAAGTCCGCAGACGGTGTTATGTCTGCGGACTTACAACGCTAGAAATCGGGTTTCGATACCCGTGGTGGGCAGAGCACAGATGGCCCATTGAGTTGCTTAATGTTTAACTTCAAACAAAACAAAAAAAAACTGTTAAAAAGTCTCATTAAAATTTTATTGTAAGTCGGTTTGTACGTCAATTAAAATACAGCGCTCTCTGCCCATCTTTATTTGCTGTCACTAAGTTTATTACGTAAATAATTGCAGACCATTCTCATCATCGACTTTCATGTCAAGTTGTGAGCACGTGGTTATATTATCATTTAATCTTAGTTTTAGTTGTTGTCATACACAGTGTATAGTATTGAGTTTAACTTCGTTACTTCACTTGCCTGATCTCGAAAGGCTGAATTGTAATGTAACGACGGAGAGAATGGGGAATATTTGGGAGTCAAAAGATTTATTTCATTTTCGTTTATATATATATATTATGTTACGTTTTAAAAACAAACTTACAGTTATGTCATTCATCACCTGCTTATTGAAATACATTGTGTTCAATAAATCACATTTTCTTAATTTGTACTTTAAAATTTAAATGAAATGAAAGTTTTAAATGGTTCTTATCACATCCAGATTTTAAATTAGTACATTATCATTTTATTATGACTATCGATCTCTCACACACAGTTCATTGTTCCGCCTCAGTTAGTGCATAAATTATGTCAAATTTTATCTATAAAATTTCCTTAAAAGCTCCGAAGCTCATACCCATGTTCGATGACGAGGAACCCACTTTGAGACTAAAAATGCTTGGAGACGGCTTGAATGGGTAATGACGAAAAACTTTAATATAAGTTTAACATAACCGCAAATATACAACGTTTTGATAAGGTTTTGTCATCATCGGGTACAAGTAGTTGACACTAACACACATATATATATATATATCCAGTGTGGAACAAAGAAGTCACATGACCGGATATTATTGCACGATTTAGAAGGGTGCGAAAATCAAGGAATCCATCTTAATTGAACAAACAACCCTACTCTAAACCAATTTGTTTATGTTTGGTTCTTTGTTTAAAATTACCGTGTTTTTAATGGATATACTGTGGTTTTTTGAGTTGCAATGATAGAAAACATAGGACGGTTTTTTTATTGTGTTCTGTGAATCTGATTATTTTGCTGTTATATTAAACGTATATTAAAGTTTTTCTTCATTACCCATTCACGTCGTCTCCAAGCATTATTACTCATACCCATGTATTTATCATACTATCATTTTTAGAATTCACCCATAGATGGTGCTGTACACATATAATATTTCAGGAAATTTATACGCAAAAAAACCTTCTATCTTAAAAACCAAAAAACTCAATTTTTCCCCCCATAAGTGGTATCACGTGCATTATTTTAAAGCGACATCACACATAAGCATATTCGAACTTTTTATAAAGTATTACATTATGTATTTTTATTTGTTTTATTATGTGAATGGTTGCGAGATAGTTTTGAGACAATTACTTTCAAATGTTAGTATTTGGTTTGAATTTCGCGCAAAGCTACACAAAGGCAATTTACTCTAACCGTCCCTAATTTAACAGTGAAAGACTAGAATCAAGTCATCACCCCCCATCGTCAATTCTTGGCTACTTTTTTACTAACGATTATTGGGATTGAATGTCACATTATATCGATCCCACAGCGGAAAGGGCGAGCATGTTTGGTGAGACGGGGGATTCGAGCCCGGAATCCTTAGATTGGAAGTCAAGCGCTCTAACCACATGGCCATTTTATTATCTGACTTAATATTATGCGTTACCTATACACTGAGTGGTCACAAGTAAATAGACACCTAATTTTTTCATTTAACTGATTTATGCTAACTAATTTCTGTTCACAGAACACTATATAAATGAAAATGGTCCGCACACTAATTATCTTGTGCTACAACATGCCTAGAACTCAAGGTTCTCTCAAATTGTCAGATTTTCTTAGAGGAAGGATAGTTGGTCAAGCAGATGGTGGAATAAGTCAGCGGTAAATTTCGCAGAATTTGGGAATCC
>NW_013668288.1:80219-109525 GCF_000517525.1 Limulus polyphemus
ATTCTCCACAGATTGGGTTATCGTTGCAGAGCAGCTAGACGGAAGCCCTTATTAAGACCTGCCAACATAGTCAGAAGAAAGAAGTGGGCAAGTGATATGATGACCATGCTTCTGGGCTTTTGGAAGACCGTATTGTTCTCAGACCAATTAAGATTCGCTCAATGTTCGGACAGTGGAAAGATATGGGTCTGGAGAATGCCTCACCAAGAGTTTTGGCTCAACAGATTGCAACCAACTGTGAAGCATGGTGGTTTCAGCGTGATGGTTTGGGGTACTGTTTGGGTTGGTGGGAGATCGAGCTTAGTGGAGTGCGTTGGGAACATAATTATTGCGAAATACGTCGAAATATTGCCACTTTATTCCTCGGGTTCGTGGACAAGAACACAACGTTGTTCCAGGAAGATGGAGCACCGTGTCACACTGCTAGAAACACCCAAAAGTGGCAGGAAGAAAATGGTATCCAGAAATTGCCCTGGCCGAGCCAATCTCCTGACATGAACCCCATCGAAAACTTCTGGGCCATACTCGACCGGCAAGTCAAGAAACAACAACAACAAAAAAAACACAACAACCTCGAAGAGCGATCTACTCCAAGTTTTGAAGCTAGAGTGGGCGAAAATCCCACAATCTAAAATTGACGAGATGATTCCCACTATGCCTCAAAGGATTAACGAGCTCCTCGAAGCGAAAGGAAGATCTACTAGATACTAATTAAATTATAAATATATCAGTTCATGTGAATATGACTGAAAAATTTCATTTTTTTCTGAAAAGGTGATGTCTATTTACTTGTGACCACGCTGTGTATATTTTGTTTTGTTAATTCGAGTATTTGAGGGTTTTTTTTTGTTAGTAATTAAGCACAAAGCTACACAATGGGCTATCTGTGCTCTGCTAACCATGGGTATCGAAACCCGGATTCTAGCGTTGTAAGTCCGCAGATATTCCGCTGTGCTATTTTAGTTGACAAATTCTTACAAAATTTTCAGATGTTAGTATTTGTTTGTATTTTTAGAGCAAAGCCACATTGGGTTATCTGTTGTGTCCACCACAGGAGAATCGAACCCCGTATTTTAGTGTTGTATGTTCATGAACTTGCCGCTGTCCCCTCGGGTTAACAAATGTTAGCAATTAAATATTTCTATATGTATATTTTCCCTTTGTTTTACCAAATTAGTTTCGCGTTATTTAAGATTTTATTGTTTAAGTCAATATTGTGTGGTATCCACACTTTTTTTTTCTATTTTATTCAGTCTTATTATTAATTTTTGTGGTAAAACATCTTATTTTTTCTTTATTTTTCCCAAAAATATTGCCGTTAGTTTTAACTAATGATTTTTAGGCTTAAACATTGATAGAATTTTTATAGGCTTATTGGTTTTGGATGTTTCATCTTCTTTCGGCGTTTAAACCGTAATTTTTAAGACATATGATATAATTAGAAAAATACGTTCTGATAAGCGTGAAATATTGATGGATTTGTGAAATCTTCCACTTACCACAAAGCCACTTGGGTAAGACAATTTTATGAAATTGATAAATCGGGTATACTTCAACAATTTCCGCTGGGACGTTATGAATGAAGGTTTGGATGATAAGATTACGTTAGTGAGGCCTTGGACTCCTACTGCCTAGAGTTGTTTATTACTACCCCGGATAACTGGTCTAATATATATATATATAACAGCCAGTGTATATATAAAGAATGACGTCATTAAAATATTTGGTGTGCCAATATAGTAATGAGCTATTAAATAACCTGAGGACAACAATTTTGTTTTTTTAAGCAACAAGTTTTAATGTAAGAAAAAAAGAAATTTTCATATCCATTTTAATTTAGGACTTTTTATAAACGTTATTTATTGTAGTGCAACAACTGCTTGCAAGCACGACATACACAATTACATTATTGTAATGTAACAATGGCTTGCAAGCACGACATACACAATTACATTACTATAGTGTAACAATGGCATGCAAGCACGACATACACAATTACATTACTGTAGTGTAACAATGGCTTGAAAGCACGACATACACAATTACATTACTGTAGTGTAACAATGGCATGCAAGCACGACATACACAATTACATTATTGTAATGTAACAATGGCTTGCAAGCACGATATACACAATTACATTACTATAGTGTAACAATGGCATGCAAGCACGACATACACAATTACATCGTAGATATAAAACATCTAATTTATTTCACCCAAAACATGACTATGCTACGTTGGTCAGAATAATGATATTTTCAATGTTATTAGCTAGTTTCTCGTGTTTTTTCAAAGCAAAGAAACGCATGGACGAGTACAGGCACGTGTAATTTTGTGGTTAGGTTTAGTATTTGTTTGTTTAGCTATTTACCGTGTCCACTGCGGAGAATCGAACCTTGGATTTTAGAGTTGTACCTCCGCAAACCGACTGCTGTTCCTTCGGGAGACTAGATTTAGTATTATTCCACGAGAAGAGCAACACGAAAATTACACAAAAAGTAATAGCTTTAAGAGATTATAGTTGTTTGGTGGATTTTCTTTCGAAGGATATAATAAATTGCTATGCTATTCACATTTCTTTTAAGCCAATATAATGATTCGAAAATTATAAGCATTCCTTCACTTTGCTTTGACAGATTTATCATTTAAATGCCGATTAAAAGAAGCATAGTAGTTCAACAAAATTGTAATGTAAAGATAATATAATAGAACGTTTTCAGTATCTGTGTCACTAAGAAAAAAAGATACAGCTACAAAAGAGGAGCCTAACAAAACAAATATACAGAGGGTTAAAATGTTATCTTAGAACAATTTTGATATGAAAGTCACAAAGACGCTTTACAAACACAGGCAATATAAGGTCGGGGAGGAACAGAATGTATCAAAACTACATTTTGGCATTGTTTAACGTTTTGTAGGTAGTGTGATGCCACCGAATATTGTTCCCCTTTGGGAAGAGTGTGTATCATAAAGATGTGTTCAGATTTAGGACTTATAACTTACCAGATGGGATATATTGGTACTTAATGGCATTGGAAAACAAAGGCTGCCCACTTTTCCCAGGCAACAGTACGCAACAGGTTCAAGAAGGATATCCGTCTGTAAACGAAGCTAAAAAGGCATGGCTTCACCAAAATAAGGCTTCCAGTCATATTTCACGTGTAAAGTAGCATATCTCAAGTAGTTGAATAATGAAACGTGTAACCACGCTGTTCTACACGAAGACATATAGGTCAAGTCGCTGGACCCAGTGGCTGTGGATTTCTCTGTTTTTGGAAACGGGCTCTGGGAAACCGTCGTCCTCACATTCTGTATGGTTTATGGGCGCATCGGGGAGTAGTAGTGTGACTTGAACATAAGAGCTTTACGAGATGAGCCTTTTGCAATGAAAACTACGTGGCATGACTATTGTCATTATGCATGGTCGTCAGATAGATCATGACTGGACGTGGTGACATGGCTATAGGGTGAATCGTTTTAATATAACATACTCAATCTCGAAAAAAGTAGTTACTATTCGAAATAATGAGGTTGTGTTTGATCACAAAATAATAATATAAAACCCGTATTTAAATGATCATTGTTAAAACTTTAAAGTATCACATTAACTAAACACATATTGCATTCACTAATAGCTGACCCCCCAGTGGCGCAGCGGTATGTCCGCTGACACAAAACGCCAAAGTCCGGGTTTCGATACCCGTGGTAGATAGAACACAGATAGCCCCTTGTGAAGCTTTGTGCTTAGCTTTAAAACAACAACAGTTAATAGCTTTCGTCTTTCAAAGTTGATTTCCGAAATCGTTCTACTTTTCTTAAATTCAATCTGTACTTTTCTCATTTTCTCGAGATTCATTATTTCAGCTCGTCATCACTTGAAAATTAATCTCGCTGAAGTAAAGTTCTCGGTTAAGTGAGCTGAAAAATTGCCATGGAATAAAACAGCTGTCTAACTTCTTTTATAACTATATTTCATTAAATATATCGAGTGTTTCATTATTTTTATGTTATAGAAACAGAATTATGTTCGAGGAACGTTTTCTTGATATTACAAATGACGCTTCGAACGTGAGTTTAAAGACGATTAGTCAAGTTATATTTTGTCAAAACTAAATTTTTCTCAGATACAGTCGAGATTAGAAACAACTAGCAGAAGTAATTTATTCAATTAATGGAAACTTCTAGAACAGTTATATTTTTAGTGCTTAGTCTAAGAAGACTATTAATTGCTTTGCCTGTACATCTGTTTGACGCTATTTAACAATTTCTGCGTATGAACTGTATAACAGAAAGTGTATTTGGCAATTGAGAATATGTATATATCTGTACACAAATGTATTTTCTATTATTTGGAGACGACGATACTGAAAATTAAGGGTCTTTGATATGCTCGTTTAGCTTAGTGTGTTTGTGTGTAATTAAGCACAAAGCAACACAATGGGCTATCTGTGCTCTGCCCACCACGGGTATCGAAACCCGGATTCTAGCGTTGTAAGTCCGCAGACATACCGCTGTGCCACTAGGGGGGGGGCAAACGATGACATACAACTTTCGATTAGTTCTGGATATATTATTTATGAGACATTTAATTATTCTTTATTATTATTATTAATATATAATAATAATAATATATATTATAATATATTTATTAATATAATGAATTATAATCGGAGTTTCTCTCATAGATTTCGAAAAGTGTAAAAACAAAGCCAACAATCAATTTCACCATATTTTTTTTTACATTTTGAATTACGTTTCCAGCTAATTTTGCACCCTATCAACCCTTCACCCATTGATCTTGAATCTATGCAAACCCATCTATTACTTATTTATGCTTTAAGATACATAAGCATGTAATATGAAATAGACAAAAAACAAGTTCTGTTATCGATTACTTAGTACCACCTATTGTTTTAGTATTTGGTTAAAAGTCTACAAAAATCAATACTTACTGATGAAAGTGCTAAAAATCAGCACATTTTTGTTAAAGTTTAAAAATGAAGACAAAACAATGTTCATGCACACATGTTAGTGTCGAAAGTGTAGGAGATCTATACCATTAATTTCCTTAGACATCATTAATTTTCTTTGGTGTTTTCTTATTCTTTCTTTTCACAGGTCAGTGCGTATGCAACGGCATTTCACGAGGCAGTTCTTCTTTACGCCCTAGCGTTGAATGAAACTCTGGAAGAAGGGGACGATATCATGAATGGCAGAGTTATTACCCAGAAAATGTGGAATCGCACATTTGAAGGTAGATAATGCAACAGAAATCATTTAGATAATTTGATATAAGAATTTGTTTGTTTATTTAAAGTTAAGCACAAAGCTACACAATGGGCTATCTATGCTCTGCTCACTACGGATATCGAAACCCGGTTTCTAGCGTTGTAAGTCTGCAGACATTCCTCTGTGCCACTGGGGGCTGATCTAAGAGTAAAAAGATTCAGAACAATGTGAAAAATTGAACGTAAATATACATGTTAGATATTCAGAAGCTCAATTCATTTTAAACATATTTTACCTGTTCCATTTACGACGACAATTTAAACTGCCGTTTTTGATCGAATTATCACATAGAACACAGAAATCAGCCGGTGCAGCTAGGAGAGTTAGAGCGTAGTCTCAACAAGCAAAATTATAATTAAAGCGTTTTAAAAGAAAACGAACACAAAATATCTTCCATATTGTATTCGTTTATGTAAAGTTCAACATTTGATAATAAGTTTGTTTAAATAATAATTATCTCCGCCACCGAAGGTTTTGTTTGTTTGTTTTGAATTTGTCAATATTTTCTTTGATGATCTGCTAATTGCTCATATACTATTTATGTTACAACCCTACTCCATGTGTGTGTGTGTGTATGTGATTGATATCTAAGAAAATTAACTCAAACTTCACTTCTGAGTGATTTTGGATTAGCAAACTTATGTACAGAATCATTCTTCAATTAAATATTTTTTTATTTAGAATTTTTTTTAACTTTGTTTTTTCCATTTTAATTTCTCACTCTATCCACTGATTTTGTTGAAAATTTCTTGATTTCCATGATTTTTATTGGTTTATATAATATTCACAGGACCATGCAATTCCACATAAAATTACATCTTCTGAAATTCTTTTCAGATTTTGACAAACAGCGAAAGATTATCCAGAGATCATGGAAGCCATTTTTGAATTATGTATCTAAATATGTAAAGCTTTCTTAACCTATAAATAACACAGGCCTGCGAATTTAAGCTCCATAAGTAATGGATTTTCCATAATTCAGCTACGCAGATTTCGAAAATAATATTCATTTTTTTTTCTATCACGTAAGGATTTTTTTACAAATCGGGAAGAAAAAAAAACTCTTACGTAGATCAAATTATTATTTCGTTTACCACAATGAACATTTTTTATTATTATGTTTGTTAACAAAAATACAAACAAACTAAAGAAAAGGGAAGAACATTGGTGTCAAACGAATATGCATTCTAATTCATCCTGACTTTTTTTTTGTGAAATCTACGTCTTTTAGTCTAAAACCTACGTGTTGTTGCCTTTCTTTTATGTTTTGCATTATGAGGTTTTGTGAAAAATCTGTACGTGGTGGAGAAAAATGGATATAATTTTCGGATTCAGCGTACAGGAACTACTTTTGGACTATTTAGTAAAAATAAAGAGAGATCTAGTCCACGTAGCAGCAACAAATTAATTTATCTCTCAGGTATACATCCACTGTCACCTGTAGGCCTAGTTTCAACAACAAAACCTTTCAATGGAAACTACAAACTACCGTAGTCCAAATAAACTAATAAAGTTTAACATCAATTTTTTTTGATTGATAACAAATCTGACTAACTTAATCATTAGCTTACAGAAATAATAACTCTTGGTGACCTGAATAGCGTAATTAATCAACAACTTACTCAGTCTTTCCTTGATAATCAAATACTCTATTGTCTATTTTTGTAGCTATGCTTAACTTTCGCTTCAACCAAGCATGGGAAGTTTCTATATTCCGTGATTACTTTTAAGAAGTTTATAGACCTTGCGACAACATCATGGTTAGCAGCTCCATCTATCAAAAACTAAATTATAACTTTGCAAATATAGCCTTCAAAAATATTTTTATGTGACATAGTAGGAGTTATTATATAATCTTGACCTTATATAACACAAATTTACACTTATTGGTTGTCAATAAGTGGAAGCACCTACCCTTACTTCCCAGATAGAATTGAGTTATTCATACTTACGAGTGGCTAACCCTTCTTATTGGCATGTGTTTCCCTTATGCAGATCACAATTACGTGGATTTACACAAATATTTTGTTATTTTCATGGATTGTTTGTTTGCTTGTTATTGATTTCGCGCAAAACTACACGAGGGCTATCTGCGCTAGCCATCCCTAATTTAGCAATGTAAGACTACAGGGAAGACAGCTAGTCATCACCACTCACCGCCAACTCTCGGGCTACTCTTTTACCAACGAATAGTGACCGTCATATAATAACGCCACCACGGCTGAAAGGGCGAGCATGTTTGGTGTGACAGGGATTCGAACCGGCGACCCGCAGATTGCGAGTCGAGCGCCCTAATCACCTGGCCATGGAAAAAAATTTGGTTTGAATTTCGCACAAAGCTATTGGAGGGCTATCTGTACCAGCCGTCCCTAATTTAGTAGTGATAGACTAGAGGGAAGGCAGGTAGTTAGCATTACCCACCGTCAAATCTTGGACTGTTCTTTTGCCAACGAATAGTGGAATGCTGCACTTTTGCCAACGAACAGTGGGATTAGCTATAACATTATAACGCTCCCACGGCTGAAAAGGCGAGCATGTTCCGTGATGAGGATTCGAACCCGCACATTGCGAGTCGAGCGCCCTAACCACGAAAAAAAGAAACAGGCCTCAATGCTACGATATCCACTTCTTTATTTAACAATATACATTGCAGTATTTAATGGCAAGGACAGTTTGAAATTTTATTAATTGTGATAGACAAATAAAAACAAATTCCCAGTTGAGTTCTGCAAGCAAAATAAACGTGTTACGACTCGAAACTAGTCCTAGCATATATATATATTCTTCTTCTTAGGCATCACAGGAAATGTAAGAATTGATGATAACGGAGATAGAAATGTCGATTTCTCGCTTCTGGACATGGACCCGGACACAGGAGACTTTCAGGTAAGTATTAAAAAAATTGTCTTATATTGTTACTCCTATGAACACTTTATATGACATATAAAAATGTTAAGGATTCACGAAAATATTTTTAAGTGTCATCAACACGATCTACCAGAAATTTTTTTATTATGAAAACCGAAAGTAGCTTAGCTTATAAATAATTGGATATGAGTAATTTGTATGTAATTGAACCCAAGACGACTGAGAATGTCATATTATAACAAATAACGTGATTGTAATTAATTGTTTTTCTTTCAGACTTAACGATATTTTTGAGAAATTATTATTCCTGAACAATTATTTTCGTTTAAAAACATAAAATGTACAAAACATTTTTACGCTGATGTTATAAAGTATAAGGTAACGAAGAGTGTTATACATATTTCACACCCTAATATAAATTATTTGATAATTCTGGTTAAAAGATATATTTTCTGTCTGCTGTGATTATCATGTTGCCTCAGTCGGGCAACATTTAGCAGTTAGGATGTCGGACTGGGAATCTTAGAATCGCGCTCCTTTTCGTAGCCATAGATGAGTTGCTTTTGTTTTGAATTTCGAGCAAACCTACAAGAGGGCTATCTGCGCTAGCCGTCCCTAATTTAGCACTGTAAGACTAGAGGAAAGGCGATAGTCATCACCACCCACCACCAACTATTGGGCTACTCTTTTACCAACAAATAGTGGGATTGACCGTCACATTATAACGCCCTCTAGTCTTATACTGCTAAATTAGGAACGGCTAGCACAGATAGCCCTTGTGTTGGTTTGCGCGAAATTCAAAACAGACAAGCAAACAAACAGAAATCAGGTTTTAGTAATAGAACTCTCGACTACTAATTACATTTATTTGCAACATATACTACAGTATGATGAAATGAATCATCACACAGGTTGTAGCCAACTATTATGGTGTAACAAAGCAATTTGAAAGAGTTCCTGGAAAAAAGATTCATTGGGCAGGCGGCCGGGAGGACCCACCGCCTGACATTCCTCCGTGCGGTTTCGACGGAACAAAGTGTTCTAACGGTAAAAATGTATTTTTTTAAAATTAAAACAAGTGTCTTTTGCAGTGTTATTGTTTTAAATATGCGAACAAAAATTAAATCGCCTTCTTGTTTTGTTTTTATTATTTTCACATTTTTTTTTCCGTAACATAAAAAACACTGAAAAATAACTTTATACCGAGTAAAGATAGTGAAGTCTTAGGACTTGTTTTCATTGTAGTGATAAAAGTTTGTGTCCTTAATTTAGGCCCACCGTGGTTCAGTGGTAAGCTAAAAATTCTGAGCAGATAATCAATCAATTATATAGTTTTGCGCTTGAATCAAATACATGTATATTTAAACATGCTTTTCAAATGATTATATAAAAATATTTGTTTAAATTTATTGTGGATGAATACTGAATAATTTATTTTCTGTGTTTTATAACAATGAATCTCTGAGACTACGTACGGTATCTTGCTTCCCAAAGGCACACATCGGGTATTTAACAATGAATCTCTGAGACTACGTACGGTAGGTATCTTGCCTCCCAGAGGCAAACATCGGGTATTTTCTCAGTTCTCATGGAAATTTTACGAAATATTCATTGTCAATGAATGGTGCTTATCAACCACAAAACTGAAAGGAAGTGTAGGAGAGACAACGATTTTCGATTTTACTGAATGGACAGATTTTTTAGCCGCGGCATAGCGGCTCATAGAACGTCTCTGAGTTTTTTTTTTAAGCACACACTTTTTAACTCATATCTCCGTCATCTCTTGACCGATTTGAAATCTATTTACAGTTTTGGACTCAGGAGGTTAAACCCTTTCGATGGATGTATATGACCACGCCCAAGGTCTGATAAGTTAATTTACTCTAATCCTGTCTAAAAGAATTTCAATTTGAGGTTAAGCTGGTAGACATCCTGATGAGTAATAAAATTGAATCGGGTAAACGCGCGTCCCGCGCTTGGTTTTGCTGGCGTACAAAAATTTAACTAATAAAAAGGAAAAAAAAGGTCTTATAGACTAATTTACTCTAATCCTGTGTAAAAAAATTTCAATTGCCGCGGTTAATGAGGTTTCCCTCTTGTTTTAATATACTTTGACTGAGTATGCGTTACTGTAATAAAATATCTTTAGAAATTCTTGCGAAGCCAGCGATAATCGGTAACCATAAGGACAACCAGCAGATATTCCGTCAAGATTAAACATATCTCGGAGGACAGATAACAGAAGCATTAGATTCAAAGCTTACTTGCCAGTGTAAGTTAGCAAAATGCTGGACGTGCTACCAGTGCAGCGGATGTGGATATCATCATAACGTAATACCACTAACGCAGAAAGCAAGACTTAATAAAGGGGTAGTCCGGCATAGATAGGTGGTTAGGGGCGCTCGAGTCGCAATCTGCGGGTCGCGGGTTCGAATCCCCGTCACACCAAACATGCTCGCCCTTTCAGCCGCGGGAACGTTATAATGTGGTGATCAATCCCACTATTCGTTGGTAAAAGAGTTGGCAGTGGGTGATGATGACTAGCTGCCTTCCCTCTAGTCCTTCAATGCTAAATTAGGGACAACTAGCGCAGATAGTTTTAATGTTGCTTTGCGCGAACTTCCAAATAAACCGAACCAAAGTAAAAGAGGTCAGTAGAGAATGTCCGTTGATAAAAATGTCAAACGGATGAAGAGAAACACGTCTACCTACAGACCGGGTATGTTCACAAAATCTTCGGAATACGTGGACAACCATGGCCAGAGCGATGAGACTGATTAGCCTTGAGAATATAAAAGACCACTCTGACCACTATATCATTAGAAAGTCACCGCAGAAATCTCCCCAGATCAAGTCCTACAGATCCCTATATTTTACTCTAACTTTTCAGGATTTCCGGATCTCGTCAACAGTTAACCCGGTTAACCCAGAGATTCGTTGTTAAGTAATATTAATTAACAACAAAGAAACTGTTACCTGTGAGCTCAAAAGTACTACTAAACTTGCAATACCAGAGAAAACCATTATGTAACGTAAACTTAAAAACTGTACACACCAACGTGTCAGTTAGTATACTTTGTTACATGAATATACCTTAAGTATTTTTGTCAGAGTGATTTGCTTGTGTGTTTATAATTTCTCAATTCTTTCCAGAAAAAATCCCAAAATACGCTATCATCAGTGGCCTGTTGTCGGGGTTTCTTATCGCTCTGTGCATTACTTCCTTCTTTATTTATAGGTACGTAGGAAGATTTAACGGAAATATTCAACAAATTCCTAATAAAAAAAATCCCAAAATACGCTATCATCAGTGGCCTGTTGTCGGGGTTTCTTATCGCCCTGTGCATTACTTCCTTCTTTATTTATAGGTACGTAGGAAGATTTAACGGAAATATTCAACAAATTCCTAATTAAAAACATATTCCCAAAATACGCTATCATCAGTGGCCTGTTGTCGGGGTTTCTTATCGCTCTGTGCATTACTTCCTTCTTTATTTATAGGTACGTAGGAAGATTTAACGGAAATATTCAACAAATTCCTAATTAAAAACATATTTGGTGACATTTCATTTGGAGTTCTTCCACCTACAAATTTGATGATTTTACTGGAATTTTAGAATATCAAATTTACGTTCAAAGTGATAACAAATACAAAAGATTTTCGACACGATGAGATAGTCTGTATAAGTTAAACCATGGCTTAGAACTTTTTTCTAATTAAATAAAAGATTGTAAATTGTAGTTCAAGAAGATACCAGAACACTTAATTTTTTAGATCGATCAATTTCAGATAATTCACAACACAGAAAGCGTATATGTTTTACATAAGGTTTAATTAGAAGTTGGTTCACTTAAAAACACGTGTTCCTAATTTTTATATATGATATACTGAGGTACTCCTAGTTTAAATACAGGTAGTTTGAAACTGGGAGAAACTGAGTGTCCACATAGCATCAGGTAAGTTTATTTAGAGGATACTCCATAAAAGAAGTCGTTGAAATCGGGACTGAATACTAAGAGGGATATGGGTCCTTAAACGATCACAGGATTATTATAGGTGGGGATTTTTATTTATTGAATTAAATGACTTAGAATCCTTTCAGCAAACAATAACAGTTATAGAGAGATGACGATCGATGTATTGATTTGTATAAACGAACACGCCAGTGATGCGTAGCTATGTTTATTTTAATAATAACATTCGAATCTAGTGCAAATAATGATTTTTAATCAGTTTTAAACTGGTTAGATGGAACATTTGGAACGTTTTAGAAATGAAGAGAAGAATGAAAAAAAAATTACGTTTAAAATTTGTGGTATAAAGTCATGTAAACTACAGACGCATTTTTTACCCCACATCTCTCTTAAATTTGTCTATTTAGAAATCGAAACACAGAAAAAATGGTTTCTTATGCTTTACCAGTCTTAAACGTATAAATCATAACTTTTAAAGGTTGAAACTTATTTATCGTCTCATATACAAGTATTGAACAAAGCGTTTATTCATTTTGTTCTATGAAAAAAATATGAACGCGATTGATGGGACGAGGGTTGATTTGACCAATGGTAGCTACAAATTGCTGATTTCCAGATCAGTCTCTGTTTAGCGATAGTTTCATCGTGTTGAAGCCATAAACTGTTGATTTCCAGGCCAGAATCTCTGTTTAGCGATAGTTTCATCGTGTTGAAGCCATAAATTGCTGATTTCCAGGCCATAATCTCTGTTTAGCGATAGTTTCATCGTGTTGAAGCCATAAACTGCTGATTTCCAGGCCAGAATCTCTGTTTAGCGATGATTTCATCGTGTTGAAACCGTAAACTGCTGATTTCCAGGCCAGAATCTTTGTGTAGCGATAGTTTCATCGTGTTGAAGCCATAAACTGCTGATTTCCAGGCCAGAATCTCTGTAAGATGATGTCGCAGGAGTTTGGACAAGAAACGTATTTCCCAATGCACTTATTAACAGCGGGAACTCGTGTAACAGAGGTAGGAACTATAAACTTCAGAAACGTATATAAAGTATGTTAATTTTCTCTTATGGCACTTTTTTTAAAATATATAATAGAGTGTTTTTCAACCATTTCAGCCCTTGTACCATGACAGTACTATACAATGTTGAGGCGAACGAGGATAGTACTATACAATGTTGAGGCGATAAGTAAACGCTTTATTCTACTTGGTATATTGTTTTAGTATCTCATTGTTTGTTGTGAAGAGCAAAGCTACAAAATGGGCAAAAAAGGGTAACGGAAACCGGTTTTTAACACTACAGACTTTCACACTTACCATTGAGCTACTTGGGGGGGGGGGCATTTATTTAAAGGAAAACAAAATTAAAAAGTGAATATAAACAACATTTTAAAGTCATTCATTTTCTTTTAATCGTTCAATGTGCCACCAGTTGAGATCCTCTGATCTAATTGAACTAGATTGTGTTAGTAACTTGGGTAAGTAATTTGCTGTTGGATAAGTCAGTTTATAAACGAAGTCTGGAAGAAATCGTGTTACTGGGGTTTGAAACTTTCAACCCCACAGGATAGCTACATGATTTGGAACTGATAGAATAGAAAGAATTAACGCACACCGCCAATTCTTGGGCTATTGTAATCGAATAGGAGGAATATAACCGTCATTCTTATAACGTACCCATTCTTAAAAGTGCGATCCGCGATTTTGTTTTTGCGACGGGACGCGAACCATGGACATTCGCATTCACAGTCCATCACTCTAATCTTTTCGCTATTCCCGGTAATATTTCATACAAAATGGTAGTCAGGTAGCTTTGTATATATTTGAGATTAACAACTTGGCTACGTAATGTTAAGAAAACTAAAGCTTAAATCATGTTTATGTTTTTTTTTCTTCATGCAAGTTAGTTAACGTAAAGAAAATTGGAACATGCAACCGAAAACATATTTTTACAGTAAAAAATAGAAATTAACGTAATGTATATAGTCGTGTAAATTTTTTTCTCTATGGTTTTATATTTCCTCTGTATTGTCTTTTACCCTAAAATGTGTAAACTACACCCACTTATTAAATTCGCCATTCTAAAACATTACACATTAAAGAAAAACATGATCATGTTTAAAATCATTATTACAAGTTATCAAACCCACTTATGTTAAAAGAAATTAAATAAAAAGATATATAGATATAACTAGTAAAGGGTAGGAAATGGTTTGAGCTAGTATTGTTACACAACCACATTCATAAGGATAACTTTGGAACATGAACGTTTCGTTATCCTGTATATCTGAAAGTATTAAAGTTACTGTTGTTTGTCTGTTAGTTAGTTTTCGGATCTTCGCGCAGAGCTACTGAGGGGCTATCTGCTCTAGCCGTCCGTAATTTCGAACTTATATACTAGAGGAAAGGCAGTTAGTCAATAACATCACTGCTTAGTCTTAACTGACCAGATAGTGGAACTTGTCTGTTACATTTATAACGCATCCATAGCCACAATGTGCAGAGCTCTTTTTTATTTTATTTTTATAACGATAGACCCACAGCTCCATACGCTGGTACGCCAACCACCAGGCCATATTCCGTATTTCGATGTGATATAAAATTAAGTTTACACATTTATATATCTAATTAAAGACTTTGTTTATTTCAAGACGTTTTAAACAGGAGGCGGAGCTTGTTTCGATGACGTGGAAAATAAAGTGGGAAGAAATAACAACGTCTTCCTCTACGAATAGATATCTAGGCTCCAGGACAAGTCTCGGAAGAAACAGTCTTTATGTAAGAAATAAATATCTATATTTTTATCCTAGTGCCAATATGTCCGCACTTTTTTGTTTTTGTATAAACTGTTTTGGAAGTAGAACATTAGCGTTTGTTGAGTTTTTTAATCCAAAACTTCACAACTGTCTATCTGCGCTCTGTCCTTTGCGGATACTCAAACTCTGGATTTTAGCATTGTAAGTACGTACACTTACCGCGATATAGAATATTAATACGTTATAACTGTCTATTACCGATGTTGTAAGATTTATTCCACTCTATGTGTAGCAATGTTAACAGATAGGTAAATTTATTAACATGTTATCCAACTTAGAACATCAGTTACTCATTTATTAAATCACCATTGCTCTCAGTTATATAGTTAAACTCAAAACACGTATTCCTTCTCAAGCTTCTGGGTGATAATATTTAATTTAATTTCCAGTTAAAAGATTACTATCTTATCAACGGGCCTCAGCAAGGTTTGTAAAATCTACATCAGAGAATGAACTTATCTCATTGCTCATAGTGTTAAAAATAGGTGAGTTGATATTATAATATGATGTTGTTATAACACAAAGCGTAAAATAGCTGTTTTTCAATCTCTAACCATTCAGCTATTCGATGTTAAAGATGTTTTAAACATATACGTCTTCGCTGATGTATATACGTCTTCGCTGATGTATATACGTCTTCGCTGATGTAGTTTCTGAACAAGGAATTTGATGCTAGACATTCTCAGAGACATGTTAACAAACTTATATTTTGTAATATAATCAATGTCATTATATAAAAAAGTTTTTTTTCCAAAATGCAATGACCCAGATCTTGTGTTATACTGAAGGTGAATTTTAATACAAATGAACATTAAATGAACCTTCTACCAAAGGTTGGAAAAATTAATTTACTGTACTGAACGCTACAATGATTGAGGACTTCTAATCAGAGGAAGAGTCTATATTGTGAAGCTCAGCGGTAGAAACTACGACTTAAATCGCCATCTAGAGTTTCTGATGATAAAGTTTGAAGGGGGGGGGGTATTTGAATTTAAAAGGGCTTTATTAAAAAAATAATAATGATAATCTAAATGTTGAGTTCAACAAACTACTTCGGACTATTTTTGTGAAAGGTGCATCACTATAAACGTTTTAGAATATTATCTCCAAAACTGAGGCATATTGGCAGCAGAATAATGACATCTTTGCTACTCTCCATCTCAGTGTGAGGCATACTGACTATATCCAATATAATTCACCAGTTTCTGTAGCTAATAAACGATATATCTATATATTTGAGATTACATTCCCATTGAGCTGAAAATTATGTGAGCATGTTAGAGCATATTCCCACAAAATATTGTTGGAATGCATGATTACAGCATGTTTCCTCAGAAAGGCTTTACTTTTAATGCTATTACACCAATATGGAAATTTAGAATATCTAGATATTATCAAAATTTCTACACACATACGGATTCTGGGATTTCTGGTAAAGCATTATTACGTATATATTATGTTACTATCAAGAAAGTTCTACTTGTGAACACGTATGTTTCTTGAACTTTCTAGTTACAAATTTTTCGTTTTATATTGCCGATAATCAATAATTTATTTATTGCCATTTTTAATTTTATTAAAATTAAGTCATTCATGTTTATACTCAAGTAAGAGACATTTTATTTATTACAATTATTACTTGTAAAATGCCCAACTTTAGAGTTATCATTTAGTTTAAAAATACGTCAACCAAAGTTTTTTTATGTGTTCCCCTTTTCATTAATATTCTTTTAATACATATTCCATCCATTTTCAGAGGTTTAGGAGGCAAATTAAAAGTATGTGTGTTGGGAAGGGGGCAAGGTTTATTTGAACGAGCAAAGCGAGGGAATGTGCGCAACAGATACACCCATTACTTTTATGCATTTTCCTGCTTTTCTTGAGAGTAATTTTCCTATTTGATAAATTTTTACTTGGATAGATATTCCTATTTGATACATTTTTACTTGGATAGATATTCCTATTTGATACATTTTTACTGGGGTAGATTTTCCTATTTGATACATTTTTACTTGGATAGATATTCCTATTTGATACATTTTTACTGGGGTAGATTTTCCTATTTGATACATTTTTACTGGGGTAGATTTTCCTATTTGATACGTTTTTACTGGGGTAGATTTTCCTATTTGATACATTTTTACTGGGGTAGATTTTCCTATGTGATACATTTTTAATGGGATAAATTGAAAAGTGCGACCCTCCTTCCTACGCTACTGATTTGCATACATTTATTTGCACGTTGCATTAGTTTCAGTAGCCCCGAGGCTTGGAGCGTTTGCTTGTTATTAAGCACAAAGTTACACAATGAGATATCTGTGCTTTTCCCTTTGCGGGTACCGAAACCCGAATTTTAACTTAGTAAGCGCGGAGACTTACCGCTGAGCCAACAAGATACGGCCTAGAGCGCGAAGTAATCTTATTTTCTACCATTTACAGTCTTTATCAGTATGACAACGGTTAAAGAACACCTTTGGGGGCGATGTTTTTGTAGTATTTTCTGACCTAAATCTATAGCTCTTGAGTGGATATAAGACTTCAGTGAGTTAAGTATGAGATTAAATCACATATCAACCGTCACGTTCTTTTACATCGTAAAATATATTAAGATATGCTTCTATAGATCAACTGTTTATGGTTTCAAAGGAATAAAACAAGGATATAACTACTGTTATGTGACCTTTACTGGGAGATTTATGATAATAAAAAAAGACCAGTTTCACAAAGAATAAGTCTTATTTTTTGCCTTTGAGATTGGAATTTTCTCATAGCCAATCCCCAAATCAATTCTTGATGCGCTAAAACCATTTTTTTGTTAAATCTAGAAAAGTGCTATAAATTCTACTGGTATTTATCTTCTAAATGATAAGGTTATCGTGTTTGGAATACTAAAAAAAAGACAGTTACTATAGAAATGACAAATAATGAACAATTTCCAACAAAATCTTTCTCAGTGATTTTGTATCAAGCCTACTTGATGTGGAACTCTTGACGTATTTTATGTAACGTATCAAAACAAAATGAGAACGTCCATAAGGGATAAGAGAATAAAATTAAAAGAAAAACTGCTCATTTATGGTTCATCCAGATAAGCGCTAATAGTCCTTTTTTTGTTCTCTTAATTTAAAGAAATCTAATTGTTTGGAACATAAAACGGCGAACGGATATTACAAACGAGAACATCGAATATAACAATAGCGAAATCTAACTGTTTGGAATATAAAATACTGTGAGCGGTTATCACAAACAAGAATATAAAAAAAAACCGTTGAGAAATCTAATTGTTTGGAATATAAAACGGTGAACGGGTATTACAAACGAGAACATCAAATATAACAATAGCGAAACCTGATTGTTTGGAATATAAAACGATGAACGGGTATTACAAACGAGAACATCAAATATAACAATAGCGAAATCTAACTGTTTGGAATATAAAATACTGTGAGCGGTTATCACAAACAAGAATATAAAAAACCGTTGAGAAATCTAATTGTTTGGAATATAAAACGGTGAACGGGTATTACAAACAAGAACATCAAATATAACAATAGCGAAATCTAACTGTTTGGAATATAAAATACTGTGAGCGGTTATCACAAACAAGAATTTAAAAAAAAACCTTGAGAAATCTAATTGTTTGGAATATAAAACGGTGAACGGATATTACAAACGAGAACATCGAATATAACAATAGCGAAATCTAACTGTTTGGAATATAAAATACTGTGAGCGGTTATCACAAACAAGAATATAAAAAACCGTTGAGAAATCTAATTGTTTGGAATATAAAACTCTGTGAAGGGATATTAGAAACGAAAACATCAAATATAACAATAGCGAAATCTAACTGTTTGGAATATAAAACTCTGTGAAGGGATATCAGAAACGAAAATATCAAACACAAAAGTAGAAAAACGTTTGGGGATTAAAGGTTAGCATAACATAAGAAGAAAAAACGTTTCCTTTGTTAGTTTGATTGAACAAACATATATCTATATATATCTGTTTTCGAAACGTACGGTTCGCACTTTTTTGCGAAACTCCTGGTAGCTCGGCGGTAAGTCCGAGGGCTTATAACAAAATTTGGGTTTCGATACCCGAAAAAGGGGGAAGAGCAGAGATAGTTAACTGTGTAGTCTTGTGCATGCTTAACAACAAAGAAACCGAACATTTTTATATGGTGCTTTTTACCAGACTAATTGTATACGTTCTTTAATTATAGGATTCAACATACGATAAGTTGTGTTTTCATCTAAATTTTCAATAACTTTAATACTGGTTCCAATACTGTGCATGCTTAACAACAAAGAAACCGAACATTTTTATATGGTGCTTTTTACCAGACTAATTGTATACGTTCTTTAATTTTAGGATTCAACATACGATAAGTTGTGTTTTCATCTAAAGTTTCAATAACTTTAATACTGGTTCCAAACTATTCAATGTAATTAGGTTAGTTGATGATGTTTTTATTCCTTAACTTGGATGATGTACTAATCCTTTAATAATTTCATTTCTAGTACAATGAACGTTTACTTCCTTACTTGGATGAGGCACTGGTCCGTCAGTGTTCGTATTTTTAATGTAATGAATTTTCTGAGTTTAGACAACATTTATTGCTTGTAAACTGTAAGATTACGGACTACCACTGAGAATAGAAATATGAACTTTTAGCAGTAATTTTAATTCATCTAAAATATTACAAGCTGTAACCATCACTAACACTATTACTCCAGTAATATAGCTGTAATCATAACTAATCCTATTACTCCTGTAATATAGTTGTAACCATAACTAACACTATTACTCCTGTAATATAGCTGTAACCATAACTAACACTATTACTCCTGTAATATAGCTGTAACCATAACTAACCCTATTACTCCTGTAATATAGCTGTAACCATAACTAACCCTATTACTCCTGTAATATAGCTGTAACCATAATTAACACTATTTTTACCATAACATATACCATATTAAAAATTCAAATCGTTCTAAACTTTATAGATTTTAGTTTTCTAAGGCGTTAATTTAGGACATTACTTATTTCTAATCAGTTTGAGTTACAGAATTGTCTAGATTAATTTATAAGCCATTTTTTTATTATTTTACTCTTGTTTTAAACAGTTAGCTTATTTTTGATCTGAAGCTCTTTAATAAGTTTAATTTATGGTGATTTTAATTACCCGTACAACTTATGTTTTGACTTCCACAACACTGATTGGCTATGGATGGATGAGGTAGTATGACATAACTTCGTGCATTCGTCGAAGATAGGTTGAGTAGTAAACTGAATCATAGTGAGGCTATACTTGTGTACAGAAGCGCATTGTGCTAATACAACAATGAATTGACAGACAACGATTTATTAGCGTAATAAAGTGGTATTGTTTTTGATGAACAAGCTACATGTTTCGATGGAACACTAATCTGTCTTCTTGAGTTGAACAAGTCGCTAGTTAATACCTGCACGAATGAAAATATCAAATAAATGTCTAATAAAATAGTTTTATAAGTCAAGTGTTTATGTGAGTTAATTTCTTGAGCCCTACTTTGCTAATGTTAACCAATATTTCAGAGTTCTTGTTCCGAAGAGACTTTAGCTTCTGGCATGAAAGGAAAACAGGTGTTTACAAAAACAGGTTATTACAAGGTGAGGTTGAATTTATCTTGAAACTTGAAGTTTTTGTAATAGTACTTAAAATTAAATTGATCATATATGTATATATATGTGTAGTCTATTGAAAAGGAGTAACTTCTGTCAGTGTATTTATTTATTTTTAAACATAACATAACATTAAGGGACCATATGGTCCATCCAGACTGCCCTATCTACATTAAACTAAACCCTTAAAAAAAACACATCAAAGCCATCCCTTATCATTCAAATAAATTTGATCAATGAAAAATGTTTTATTTCAGGAAATCTCTTTTTTGTTTTTTAGTCTTGTGGGAACCCGAATTGAAATCAGTATACTTTTATTGTTGCTTATTGAAAAAAATGTTTTATTTCAGGAAATCCTTTTTTTTTGTTTGTTTGTTAGTCTTGTGAAAACCCGAATTGAAACCAGTACGCGTCTATTGTTGCTTATTGAAAATATGTTTTATTTGAGGAAATATATTTTTTGTTTGTTACTCTTGTGGAAACCCGAATTGAACTCAGTATACTTTTATTGTTGCTTATTGATAAAATGTTATATTTCAGGAAATCCTCATGTTTTTGTTTTTTAGTCTTGTGGAATCTCGAATTGAACTCATATACTTCTATTGTTCTTTATTGAAAATAAAATGTTTTATTTTAATAAATCTGTTTTTTTTTGTTAGGGAATAAATATTGCCATCAAACTTCTTGTGAAAACGCAACTCGAAATCAATAAACCTCTATTGTTGCTCAAAGAAAATTTTTTTGATTTATGGGGATTTAAGTCTGTTTTACTACACAATATAGTAACCTAAGTTAATTTACCAAAGTGAATAATTATTAATTATAATAGGCTTAATGGCATTTCTTTGGTTTGCTGACCCAAGCTGTGCTGATGAGCCTTGAATAGGCAAAACTGCAGCCCACAACAGAGGTTACGGTCAATTAAAGAATGCATTAGGTTTCTACTTCACAGATTCTCTTTTCAGTTTTACCTTTGGTGAAAAAAGAAAATATATCTTTAACAGATATATACAACTGAAAAAATACTTTATTTCAAGAAATCCTTTTTTGCTGTTGTTAGGAAGTCTTTGTTGCTATCTAACCTCCTGTGAAAATTCGAATCAAAATCAATACATCTCTATTAACAATAGAAATAAACGACCTCATAACATCAAAATGTTGCTTTTATTTGATTAGACATTCAACGTTTCGCTTTACAGCTTCTTCAGGAGCGTTGACTAGAACATAAATCGCTCCTGAAGAAGCTGTAAAGCGAAACGTTGAGTGTCTAATTAAAAAAAACAACATTTTGATGCCATAAGGTCGTTTATTTTTAGTATTAATATGTCTTCTATACACCAATATGCACTACAGAAATTAAATAATACATCTCTATTGCTGCTCAGTGACAAAACGTTTTATTTCTTTGTTTGTTTGCCAGGGAGTCATCGTTGCCATAAAACCTCTTGTAAAAACTCGGATCGAGATCAATAGACCTCTATTGTTGGAGTTAAAACGGGTAAGTTAATAAAAATATCAGATTCTTTTAACAATTTGACACTTAATCTTTAACTTCTACAAGACGAAAACGTTATTTGAAATAGCATTGTAAGCAAATAGATGACTTAGTAAGATTATTTGTTGAAAGATAGCGTTACATCGCATGATTAATCTGACAGAATTTTTTATAAGGCTTCTGAAGAAATGAAAAACATTAGCCTAATTTATACTCATATCCTTACTGAACCACTTATTGAACCGATCTATTTACACACACGAAAACCGTCTTCTTAAGCTTTATTTGATTGCTTTTTGAGGTTGAAAATCAGGAACTAAATATCTCATACTTTAAATAAATGATATCTTTTTCTTACTTATTTCTACCATGAGTGGATTAATAAGACCAAATACGTGAAAAACAAAGAAGCAAACAAACAATATAAATACATACTGTCCGGAAACTAGATTAACAAGTATATTCCTAGATGTGTTGAAACTTATATCGAACCCATATCACGCTGCCAAGGTTCTCCATGCATGACTTGTATCGAACCCATATCACGCTGCCAAGGTTCTCCATGCATGACTTGTATCGAACCCATATCACGCTGCCAAGGTTCTCCATGCATGACTTGTATCGAACCCATATCACGCTGCCAAGGTTCTCCATGCATGACTTGTATCGAACCCATATCACACTGCCAAGGTTATCCATGCATGCATGCTGTAATGCACCTAGACTGGTTTAATAATATTCTAGGATCCGTTGTAGTTGTAGCTGGGACTCGTTGAGACACGTGTAAATGATTTTGTTGATATGATATCGGGTCACCATACAAAATTTCTTTGAAGATTTCGTATTAATGAGCTATTGAAATATTTAACTGTTTTATTTGACGAATTCTGGGCACTAAACATGGCCCATAGTTAGATATCGAACTAGGGAATCTGAGGGTTTCGGGTTTGAGATGTGGTGCTACCAGGCACACTTCGCACTTTCAGCTGTAGGTGCGTTATAAGAGTAACAGTTAATCCTAATACATGGTTAAAAGAACCTGCGGTGTCTAGACGAGGTGCTACCATACACACTTCACACTTTGAGCTGTAGGTGCGTTATAAGAGTGACAGTCAATCCCAATATATGTTTAAGCGAACGTGCTTAAGGCGGCAGTTGCTGTCGACTAATGGACGTCACTCTGATAGTTTAAAATTAGGTACGGACTGTACCTGAGCCATGGGAGTCTCTGAGATGTTTAGGTCGTTCGGTGCATAGGGTATAGTTCAGGTTAACAAACAAATATACAGTTCCGTTCATCGTATCAAATACTTTTTATTACAAATTTTATTGCTATTTGTTTCTAGTTTGTGTAGTGTGTGGTGTACATTTTTTTTGGAACTTTAAAGTAACTTAGAGTTTAAAATTATTATTGCTTTCATTTATGAAATGACTGGTATAGCGAAACTATAGTCTTACTTTTATCAAAATTAAATATATTTCCAAATCTCACCCATAGAGGGCTTACGCATATTGAGTAGGATAACGAGTTAACTTATTTGTCTCGGCAATCAATTAATCAAGCTTAAAAGATATAAGTAAATGTGTGTGCTTTAAATTGTCTGATGAAATAACTTATTCAACTTACACAGATGAAAGATTTGCAAAACGATCACATTGTTCGATTCATCGGAGCATGCGTAGATCCTCCATATTGTTGCCTTGTCACCGAATATTGCCCCAAAGGAAGTCTACAGGTTAGTAGTATCTTAAATTCTGATCTTACTTTAGTATCCTGATATACAATATTCGAATACGAGGCCTAGACGGTTGTAATGTTCAGTTTAGTACTGATGAGTAATTAAAACCGTATTTTTCTAAATGCGTAATGAAACGTTCAATGACGTTTCACAAATCTAACTCTCCGTCGTTCATAAAACTAATTTTTTTGTAATGGCGCTACGAAAAATGGACGAGGCTTGAAAATGTTGGTTTAACCGATTCGAAAGCGGTAAGAGGAAAATATGTGCATTTAGTAGAAACGTTTTGTACGTTTCTATGTCAGTAATTGTAATTATGTCGTGAGCAATGTGTTATGACTTAAGTCAAACAGCGGGTTTTTAGGTTATGATATCCGTTCATCAAGAATTTTAAAACTTCCACTAATCAACCAAAAGCGATTTAGAATACTTTTATTTTCTACTGTAAAAAATATCGATGTAATTGAGTTTATGGGAAACCATTTTTTTTACATATTTAACCGTGATGAAGCTCTTAACTGTCATAAATAAATACAGTTAAAAACAACAACGTTTTTGAACTGTATCTATTTATGAGTTATCGTTTTTAATTGTATTTATTTATGACTTTACACACATATGTCCAATAAGAATTTTATCTTAACTACTATGTTTATTATCAGCCTTTCCAAACTAGAATTTTTGAAATCTGGTTGGATGCTATCAGCAATTTACATATTAGGGTCTAAGAGATGATAACAAAATCTAATTATACAGACTTAACGTTATGTGTTTATGTCTCTACTTGATTCGGGTTACTTTACGACCTAGTGTTCAGTTGTGAGTTGCAACTCTGTTTATGTAGTTTATTCTCAAGGAACGCAACAACAGAACCTGTTCGGATCAATTCATTGAATGTGAAACAAAGTTAACAGTTTTCTCTCACTCTTTCGTTGTTCTTTTGACCAGGAGCTGTTCGGTTTTACTTGATTTTATATAAAAATTGATATTCGCAGGACATCTTAGAAAATGAAGAGATAAAGCTTGACTGGATGTTCCGCTGTTCTTTACTTCAAGACACCGTAAAGGTAGGCTTCCCAACTAGTGAATACTTAAAACCCCAGAATACTTCAACACATCGTAAAGGTAGGCTTCCCAACTCGCGAATACTTGAAACACCAGAATACTTCAAGACACCTCAAAGGTAGGCTTCCTAACTCGTGAATACTTGAAACACCAGAATACCTCAAGACACCGTAAAGGTAGGCTTCCCAACTAGTGACTACTTGAAACACCAGAATACTTCAACACATCGTAAAGGTAGGATTCCCAACTCGTGAATATTTGAAACACCAGAATACTTCAAGACACCGTAAAGGTAGGCTTCCCAACTCGTGAATACTTCAAACACCAGAATACTTCAAGACACCGTAAAGGTAGGTTTCCCAACTCGTGAATACTTGAAACACCAGAATACTTCAAGACACCGTAAAGGTAGGCTTCCCAACTCGTGAATATTTGAAACACCAGAATACTTCAAGACACCGTAAAGGTAGGCTTCCCAACTCGTGAATACTTCAAACACCAGAATACTTCAAGACACCGTAAAGGTAGGCTTCCCAACTCGTGAATACTTGAAACACCAGAATACTTCAAGACACCGTAAAGGTAGGCTTCCCAACTCGCGAATACTTGAAACACCAGAATACTTCAAGACACCGTAAAGGTAGACTTCCCAACTCGGGAATACTTGAAACACCAAAAGACTCTCTCTGTGCTAGTAGGCTATGCTTAGTTTCAGCTTCTCTTAAATATTTTAAAGACTCATTTAATTTTTGTAACTCATATTGGAGTACAAAAACACATTAATTCTAGAAATAAGCGATTATGACACCAAAATTATTTTCTTTTATTCAAAAGGATACTCAACGTTTCGCTTTACAACCCTTCAGTAACTGAGAGTACAAAGCTTCAATTCTTGTGTTTTAGTGGAACGCTAATAAAAGAAACTGTAAAGCGAAACGTTGAATGTCTTATTGAAGAAAAGAAACATCATTTTGTGTTATGATAAAGATAACAAGCGAGTGAACAATTTTGTGATTAACTTCAAGATGTTTGAAACTCATTTAATTCGTATACAGAATTGTAGTTGTGAAACACCGCTACTGCTGTGTTTGAAATATGGAGCACTTGAAAGAAGAGTGAATACACGGTACGCATAACTTTCTCAAAATATTAGTCTAATTATTGGTTACCTTTCTTATCAAGTAAACCAAAAAATTGCTGTACGAACGTTAAATTGTGTTCTGGTTAAATAGCAGGTTATGTAAAGGATGTATTTGTATAGAAACAGTTTTGTCTAGCTCGTCGAATTGTTTTGTTTTTCACAACCCTTCATTTCATATTCTCTCTCTCTATGTATATAGCCCCCAGTGCCACATCGGTATGTCTGCGGACTTACAACGCTAGAATTCGGGTTTCGATACCCGTGGTGAGCAGAGCACAGATAGCCCATTGTGTAGCTTTGTGCTTAATTACAAAAACAAACAAACTCTATGTATGTATATATATGTGTATATTTAAAGAACTTATAAAAATTGTAAGATAAGTACGTAACCGAACTAGGCTTACCTCCTGTTTATCTAGACCATTATATGATAAAAAATTGTATGTGTGTGTATCTGTTTACGGCGGGCGAACCGATAAATCGATTGCTATCAAGCCTAGTATGTATCATAAAAGGATCCTCCAGAGAGTGACATAAGGGTCTGCATTCGACTCTGACCTCCTATATCACTCCTCTGGGGCACATATCCCCCCCCCCTCGTTGAAAAGGTATTCCAGTTAGCATATATAAACTTTCATGAAGAACTGAACCGAAAATGTCTAAATTTCTCGCGTGAATAAAAACTTGTTTTATCTTACAAGAACTGATTTTGTTTACTTTAAGAAGGGTTTGCTTTGTAGTTAAAATTCACTGTAGTATGTCTTTGTTTTCTGTAATTTTGAACTGATAGATTAGAAACAGAGGACAACTCGTCTTCATCACCCACTCCCAACTCTTGGCTACTCTTTTCTGAATAATTAGTAGAATCTGACAGTTACAATTATAACTCACCTATGGCTTTAAAGGGTGGAACGACAGCTTTTTTTTTCTTCTGTGACTACGGGTCTGTGGAAAAGTATAAACAAACTCATTTGTTAGACTTGAAAGTTAGAAGAAATGCATTTAATGTACACAATAAATTTGCACTGTATAGCATTCTGAGTCTCATAAAAACCTTCTACCAGATAAAAAAAAGACTTAAGTTTGGTGCTGTTCCTGTGAATTTTGCTGACTTAACAGATGTAACGAAAATGTATGAATGAACTTTACTTAAGAAGATATTATCGATTTACTTAGAAAACAAAATGGACGATCTAGCATAGCTTTGACAGTTTTTCACTTTATTGTAGTTTGTTTTTTATGTCCAACTAGCACGTGAGAGATATCATACCAATGTTTTAAGAAAGAAGTTTCAAAACTCCGTGTTTGAAAAGTTATTATTTCTTAGTATTTGTGTGTTCCGTAAGTGAAGTATATGAATTACACTCTACCTTTTATTCTTTTTAACATTACTTTAAGTAACACTTTTGGATAGAACGTTTAATATATCCAGTTTTATTATTTTTCAAATTTTGTTCATAACACTTTTGGATAGAACGTTTAATATATCCAGATTTTTTTTAAATTTTGTTCTTATACTTTTATTATAGAGATTGTTTTGCATTGTTATGTTAGAATATAAAAATATGGACTTAGGGATGACCTAAATATCCTAATATACCCTAATATCGTGAGATATTATTGGGTTTACGGCCGAAAATATCGTTATCAACGAAGGTGCTACCCTAGTGATGAAACAATGAATTCCAATCTTTGGAAGTCAGAACGTAATAAAAGTGTATATAATTAACTGTATCAGTTACCGGGTTGATCTTTAGTTTGATCTAAGTAAACAGCTTGCTATGATTTGAAGTTAGTTTTAATTGTAGTGCGTTCTTATAGAAAACGTTTGTTCCTTAATCATCGACAAGAAGTTAATAGCTACTCAAGCACCTGGATTTATAAATCTACAAATTCGTTTTTTTTATCTTAAAACAAACAAAATTTGCTATAGAACAAATCTCACGATACATTATAGAAAATACGAAAGAATATGAGAAACAACATTATAAAAAAATACATATTTTTTTTCCCCTAACGTAATAAATATCAGACCAGGAACCGGTGAAGCCTCTTTATTTCTGTTTTAACAGAAAAGTATTTTAAATTTTAAAATATTTCAAACAGGAATGAAGATCAGTCAGTGATTAATATTTTGAAGTTTATTCACGTACAAATATATTGTTTACGTAGGAAATTAATTCTTTATAATAACATGTTTATTTTGTTGTTCGAGATTTAATGTAGAGAACGAATAAGTACAAAAGTAAGGAAATTTATATTAGGCTTACCTAAAGATGCAGAAATAATAAGAGAAATTAAAATAGAATAAACATCTAAAACATTCCTGTAAGGCATAAGAATATAACCACGTAACAACAGCAATCTTGATTTATAATCTATACAGGGAATAGAATATGACCACGTAACAACGACAATCTTGATTTATAATCTAAACAGGGAATAGAATATAACCACGTAACAACAACAATCTTGATTTATAATCTAAACAGGGAATAGAATATAACCACGTAACAACAACAATCTTGATTTATAATCTAAACAGGGAATAGAATATAACCACGTAACAACAACAATCTTGATTTATAATCTATACAGGGAATAGAATATAACCACGTAACAACAACAATCTTGATTTATAATATATACAGGGAATAAAATATAACCACGTAACAACAACAATCTTGATTTATAATCTATACAGGGAATGGCATATCTTCACAACAGTGATGTTCGTTCCCATGGCAACCTGAAGTCGTCGAACTGTGTGGTAGACAGTAGATTTGTATTAAAGATCACAGATATTGGTCTTCACGCTCTTAGAACACCAGAGGAGAATGACAATAAAGAGACATACGCCTATTGGAGAAGTAAGACGAGCTTGTTCATTTAAGGATAATTCTTTAGAAAAATGCGCTAAAAAAAGTTTTAAAAATCATACCATGAAATTCAGTTCATATTTTACTTTATCGTTTAGTTTTGAAAACAAATACAAAACATATATATTTTGTTCTTACAAATGTTTTTGAATTTCGTAAACTATTTTCTTTATCACTTGTATATTTTGATTTAGTTTCGTACTTCAACAAAGAGATGAACGTTTTAAAATCTGAGGTATTTTTGATCTGTTTTTATTATGACAAAACAATTTAACTTGAATATTTTGTTTTGTTATGCGTGAAACTTTCAGAAAAAAACATTTTAAACAATTTTCTTTTGTGGGGGGAGGGATTAAAAATTATTTATGCGTC
>NW_013668288.1:110495-113317 GCF_000517525.1 Limulus polyphemus
CATCTATATTACACACTAAAATGTTGTATCAAAACAAAAAAATGTGGGTCTTTATTTATAAATGTTTGAATTTGTTTTTGTGTTTGGAAAGGTGTATTTCACTCAACTTAATGTGCTTTTTGTGTTTATTATTGTGGTCTTTACAATTTTTCTCAATGCGTTCTTAGTTCTATTTTTATAATATTTTTCAATAGAATAATGAATGTAGTTTTTACTATATTTATTACGTCATTTAAAATGTGAATGTAATTACGTAATTTTTTATGTAATTACGTATTTTTTATGTAACTAAACTACCATGTATAAGTTATATATGTACCATGCTAAAATATACGTATTTTTATGTAACTAAACTACCATGTATAAGTTATATATGTACCATGCTAAAATATACGTATTTTTTATGTAACTAAACTACCATGTATAAGTTATATATGTACCATGCTAAAATATACGTATTTTTTATGTAACTAAACTACCATGTATAAGTTATATATGTACCATGCTAAAGTATACTCCCGTCTTCCTCTTATATTCGATGTTATTTTTAGTATATCGATAAAACTATGATTGGAAACGCTTGAAAATAATTTTATTGATAATCCTTACGTTTTTTTTCTTTAACATTTAGAGAAACTATGGACAGCACCAGAGATATTGAGAATGCCTGATCCAACACCAGAGGGCACACAGAAAGGCGACGTTTATTCATTTGCTATTATTGCAAGCGAAGTGGTTGTAAGACAAGGTCCTTTCTACCTAAACGAAGTTGATCTGAGCCCAAAAGGTTAACCGATTCTATTTTCACAAACCACTGACGTTAAATAGAAGACATGCCGATATTTAAGGTCGAAGCGGATGAAAATTGATGATCTGATCTTATATATATATAATTGTGCTCAGAGAAAGAGAAAAAATATGCATATATAAAAATTATGTTAAATTTATTGTAGTTCTTTTAAAGAAACTTTTCTCCACTTATTGTTTATGATGAAAATAAACAACGATATTTTTTAGAAGTATGGAGGGGCCCCGGCATGACCAGGTGGTTAGGGCGCTCGACTCGCAATCTGAGGGTCGCGGGTTCAAATCCCCGTCACACCAAACATGCTCGCCCCTTTCAGCCGTGGGAGCGTTATAATGTGACGGTCAATCCCACTTTTCGTTGGTAAAAGAGTAACCCCAAGAGTTGGCGGTGGGTGGTTCTGACTAGCTGCCTTCCTTCTAGTCTTATACTGCTAAATTAGAGACGGCTAACGCAGATAGCCCTCGTGTAGCTTTGCGCGAAATTACAAACAAACCTTAAGTTGACTTTTATGTTTTCAGCGTATTTTACATTTCTACTCTTTACATACTAGAAAAGTAAGCTTTATTCTTTTATTAGTTGTTTTATTCTAATCTTATGCAACACATTAAATATATTTTTTTCTTCAAAGCACGGTCCTATGATGGAATCACTTGTAAAGCAGTTCATTAAAGATTCATTTAATTACGTTAATGTTTGAATGTTTTAATGAGTGAAATATTTTGTAATTCTCAGAGATTATTGAACGAGTGAAGGAAAACAGGAAACCGCCGTTTCGTCCGTTTCTTGATGAAAACCTTTATGATGATGAAGTTATACAAATGATCAAAAAATGTTGGGCGGAAGATCCAATGGAAAGACCAGATTTTCATCTTCTCAAGTCTATAGTTCGCCGACTAAGCAGGTAAGGTCTTTTTCTACACTATCAGAGACGGTTGTTAAATAAGGTAAGGTCTTTTTCTACACTATAAGAGACTGTTGTTAAATAAGGTAAGGTCTTTTTCTACACTATCAGAGACTGTTGTTAAATAAGGTAAGGTCTTTTTCTACACTATCAGAGACTGTTGTTAAATAAGGTAGGGTATTTTTCTACACTATCAGAGACTGTTGTTAAATAAGGTAGGGTATTTTTCTACACTATCAGAGACTGTTGTTAAATAAGGTAAGGTCTTTTTCTACACTATCAGAGACTGTTGTTAAATAAGGTAGGGTATTTTTCCACACTATCAGAGACTGTTGTTAAATAATTCCACTGATAGTAAGAAATCTAAACTAATGCTTAAATTCACAGTAACTGAATGTAACGAATTTGTTGTTATGTATTTACTTTTAATATGAACGTTATTTAGATTAAGTTTGTATTTACAAATATGCGTAACTTATAGTGTTGGATATGTATTGCGTATAACGAATTTGTTATATATTTATTTTAATGACAACGTTTGTTTGGAATGAGTTTATGTTTAAAAACGTGCCTAACTTACAATGTTAGTTACGTATGGCGGAACTCCCACCAATTCTCCAAGATTGTAGAATATTCGCGAACGCAAGAATCGACAATATATCCACTTCCGTAACCGGTTAAATATTACTAGTATTGTTGTCTGAACTTTCGAGAAAGACATTTCCCGCCCATATAAAAAGACCAAGGCCAAAGGAGAGAGCTTATATGTCTGCTAGGAACCTGTTAAAACCGTGTACGCTATAAAGCGCGATTTTGCTAACCCTTATCAACCGGAAAATAGACGACATTTGATCAGGAACAGTTATAAATTTCAACGTCAATGGATTCTCATCGGACGTTAGTATCTTTCCGAAAGTATTATTGAGTTCTTATCGGACATTAGTGGTTTTATGAAAATATTATCTTACTTCGACGGTCCAACAATTCAGTGTCTGACAAAGCTAGCTAGTTTCTCGGCAATTGTACGCCGGATATCAAGGAGACTCTGAACTAGAAGGAAGACTTTGTGTTGTTTGTTTGTTTGAAGTTATGCACAAAGCTACACAATGGGCT
>NW_013668288.1:114221-116097 GCF_000517525.1 Limulus polyphemus
ATGGGCTATCTGTGCTCTGACCACCATGGGTATCGAAACCCGGTTTCTAGCGTTGTAAGTCCGCAAACATACCGCTGTGCCCCTAGGGGGCGTGTTGTTTGTAAGTTAGTGACATTGTTGTTTATTAAACTTTGTTTGTGATAACTATTCGTAATAATTGTTGTTGTAAATTCTACTGTTGTATATATATTAAAACGTATTTGTGTGTCAATCTTGTTGGCAAATAGCGTAAATTAACTCAAATATCCGTTTCGGACTATTTTAAATTCGCAATACGTAACACTGAACAATACTAAATTTATAAGGATACACATTTCTACACTTCTGCGTGTTCTTTTTAGATAAACATTAGACTGAAGAGGACGCGTTAAAAGATCGAAACGTGTATGCATATCGATTTGATATTATTCCATTATTGTGGATTTAAATTTTATTTTAGAATATACTGATTTTTGTTTTAAAAGTTAACAACAAGGCGACAATTAATGGATACTAATTATATCATTATATCAATCTATCTCGATTAAATAATTTGATATTTTGGTTAATAATATTCTGCCCTTCCGCTAGTGGCACAGCGGTATGTCTGCGGGCTTACAACGTTAGAAACCGGGTTTCGATACCGTGGTTGGCAGAACACAGATAGAGCTTTGGGCATAACTGCACACACCCCAATAATAATGTTCTGTTACAAACGCATAATATCGTATTGTAAAGATTAGTTTTTATAAATTTTAAATATAAAGAGATATTTAAAGGAAATATATTTGTTTGTTTTGAATTTTGCGCAAAGCTACACGTCCCTAATTTAGCAGTGTAAGACTAGAGGGAATTCAGCTAGTCATCATCACCCACCTCCAACTCTTGGGCTACTCTTTTACCAACGAATAGTGGGATTGACCATCACATTATAACGTCCTCACGGCTGAAAGGGCGAGCATGTTTGGTGGGACGGGGATTCGATCCCGCGACACGCAGATTGCGAATCGAACGCCCTAACCACCTAGCCATGTCGGGCGAAGGAAGTAGGAGGTAAATCATGAGATTAGGGGTTCTTCTTTCTTTGTTTTGTATCTTCTATTTTATTTTTATATTGTATCGTTATAATCGATGGGAAATGAGATAACCAATGGTAAACGTAAAATCGCTAGAAGGTATTATTAGAAATTCTAGTACAATGTTAAAGTTATTATTTTCTCTGGAAAACAAAGAAGAAAAATTGATTAGGTCCTCCAGGTCATTATAAGACATTTGTAAATCTCAATTTCTTTTTTTTTCTCGACAAAAGACAACAACAATTTTCCAGTAAAGTGTCTGAGGAAAACGTTAATAAAACAGATAAAGTCTACTTTGTTATTTTTCTCCGCGGTCAATAAGTAACAGAGATAAAAAAAAACAACATGGAAAAGCCTTCTTTACACATCATCGATTTGCAGTGGCTCAGTGGTGAGTCTGAGGGCTTATTACCGCGGGGGTTAGAGCACAGATAGCCCGTTGTGTAGCTTTGTACTTAACAACAAACAAACTTATCTTGAGGAAGACTTTTCGGCATATAGAAATAAACCAGACATAGCTAACTTTATGTGTCACATTCGTATGGTTCTTGACAACACATTGGTAAATTTGCTCAAAAACGAGGACGTTCTTAATAAGAAAGTACAAATTATATTAATGATGGACGTCATTGCTTCATAACACGATGCTGCAGTATTGCTCTTCATATTCTGCAATTAGTAGTCATAGAAACAATGTGTACTTAAATCATAAGAAACAACTGTTTTCATATTCTTATATAAACATTCTTATATAAACTGAGCTTAAATGTATTTAGTAATTTCTGAGTGAAATAAATTTTTAAAAAAATCACTGGTTTGTT
>NW_013668288.1:116325-119553 GCF_000517525.1 Limulus polyphemus
TACTAACTTAGTTCTAAGGTACATTTACGAGACTAACGTTTCAAAAAGAATGTCACAGTATCGAGTTAAACAAATTTACTAACTTAGTTCTAAGGTACATTTACGAGACTAACGTTTCAAAAAGAATGTCACAGTATCGAGTTAAACAAATTTACTAACTTAGTTCTAAGGTACATTTACGAGACTAACGTTTCAAAAATAAACTATTTAAATTAAGCATTATTGACATATTTCCTAAAATGTGTAGTAATAGTTTAATTTGTTTTGAATTTCGCGCAAAGCTACACGAGGGCTATCTGCGCTAATCTTCCTTAATTTAGCAGTGAAAGGCTAGAGGGAAGGCAGCTACTCATCACCACCTACCGCCAACTCTTGGGTTACTCTTTTACCAACATGTGTAGTAATAAACAAATGAGTATTCCCGTCTGATACCACTACTTTATATTATGCTGGTTTTGTTAAATAATGAAAATATTATTATTCTTATTAACTATAGCATAATTGTTAGGGGTTAGCAACTTTGTTTCATGTTTGCTAACATTTATATTGTGATTAGATACAGCTTTTCATTATTACAATATTCTTCAGACAGAAACACGAATGAAACATAACAATATATGAAACACGAGAAGAGAACAGGACTAATGACTGTTACTTTTAAAATATCAATATTACAATGTTGGTAATAAATAACTGATGTAACTTAAATATTTTTCGGTGAATATAAGCTACGTAGTTAGATTAAACAATACCAATAACAATTATCATTAGGTAAAATAAATTAATATTATCTCATTGTTGATCTCTATTAAGAATTTCATCTTTTTCGGACGTATAGGTTAAATTTGTTTATTTGTTTTAAGTGCAAATCTACATTGAACTATCTGCTGTTTCCTCCGCAGGGAATTGAACCCCAGATTTTAGAGTTATCTTTATGTAAAAGAAATGAACTTCAATGGTAAATAAAAATATGAAACCTCGAATTACATTCTTAAATATCAAGATATTTCTTGTATACATGAATCAATGTAAAAACATCTCACAACATTTTTACTTCCATTTATTACCATAAACATGATAATGTTCCCCATAATGTGTTATAAAGCTCAATACTGGCTACAGATTGTTTGGTACAATGCAACATTACCATGAACATGATAATGTTCCCCATAATGTGTTATAAAGCTCAATACTGGCTACAGATTGTTTGGTACAATGCAACATTACCATGAACATGATAATGTTCCCCGTTAGGTGTTATAAAGCTCAATACAGGCTACAGATTGTCTAATACAATGCAAAATTACCATGAACATGATAATGTTCCCCATAAGGTGTTATAAAGCTCAATACAGGCTACAGATTGTTTGGTACAATGCAACATTACCATAAACATGATAATGTTACCCGTAAGGTGTTATAAAGCTCAATACTGGTTACAGATTGTTCCGTACAATGCAACTCTACACTGACATAAAATATAAAAATTATTTATGACAGAGAACTTAAACATGCCGATAGATACGTGTTTATTAATATAAATCAATTTTCTGACGTCACGGAGTACTAAAATTTATCTTATGGCACAAAATCACTTACAGTATATGTACGCAATATACAAATACACAATAACGTTTAGTTCACGTTTTCATGGTCAACAAACAAACCTATAGTACTGTACGTAAAAATATGTACTTGCCACACTTGTCTCTTTAGGATTTTCCCATGTGCTGTTTAATGTTAACAAAGGTAGATATGCATTAGATATTTGGTATTGGTATCATTGGGTTAATAGTCTGATCAAAGACCCCTAGGATTTAGGTTTAACCGTCTCCAGTTTTGAACCATTGACCAGGGGGAAGTCAGCCAGTCAGCGCCATCGAATAACGGGAGCGACTGTCACACCCATAACGCACTCATCGTTGAAAGTACAAAGCCTGTTCATCTGCGCCACGACAAGAAACTTGAACCTTCCGATCCACATTTCGACACGTTCAAAACTAAGCCACACCTTCCTTCGATAGAGATTAACAAAGGTTTTCAGGTCTCGAGTTGTTGTCACTTTTGAATTCGACTGCTATTTTTTTACACCCAACTTCTACGATTATAAATTAAAAAGCTGCAACATAAAATCTATAGAGCGTTTGTTTTTAAGCGCAAAGCTGCACAGTAGTCTTTCTTCGCTGAGCCCACAGTAGGAATAAAATAATGAATTTTAGCTTATAAGCTGTCAAGTTTACCCCACAGCTATCGCCCCCAGTGGCACAGCGGTATGTCTGCGGACGTACAATACTAGAAAACTGGTTTCGATACCCGTGGCGGGCAGAGTACAGATAGCCCATTGTGTAGCTTTGTGCTTAACTTCAAATAACCAACCAGAGCTACTAGAAACAAGTTTTACAAATTATCGATTGAAAAAAAAAAGACTCGAGATTCATTAATACAAAATAAATGTTTTTGAAGTTGTACCACTGAATTGATGTGAACGACAATAGGCATACTTATATATATTCAAATACGATAAAACTATCGACTCATACATAGGCTTTGTATCAATCTTACGGTTATCTATCTTTGAAACGTTCTAGTCTGAACTTTAACGTACAGCAGAGGCTTTAAAACGTGCGACGAAAAAGCGCTATTTGTACAAAGGTTATTAGATGTTAACTTAAAGTTTATTCGCCTGGCTAGCGTGAAATTGATTACCAAATATAATGAAAAGTGTTATTTCTTTGCTTGTTTGTTGAATTTCGCGTAGAGCTATATAAGTGCTATCTGCACTAGCCGTTCCTAAGTGTGAACTGATAGACCACAGGGAAGTCAAACAATCAACACAACTCACTGCCATCTTTTTGACTAACTCTTGTCAAACCGAACAGTGGGATTGACCGTTGCTCTTATAACGCACCCAAAGTGCCGATTGCGATTTGTTTGTTTGTTTTGTTTTTGAATTTCGCGCAAAGCTGCACAAGGGCTATCTGCGCTAGCCGTCCCTAATTTAGCAGTGTAAGACTAGAGGGAAGGCAGCTAGTCATCACCACCCACCGCCAACTCTTGGGCTACTTTTTTACCAACGAATAGTGTGATTGACCGTCACGTTATAAAGGGCGAACATGTTCGGTGTGACGGGGATTCGAACCCGCGACCCACAGATTGCGAGTCGAGCGCCTTAACCATCTGGCCATGCCGGACCCGATTTGTTTGTATTATTATTCTATTGTTTTGGTG
>NW_013668288.1:119673-122676 GCF_000517525.1 Limulus polyphemus
AACACATGACCTATACATCAAACTAATAGCATCAACCACAACTTCACATATATATGAACACATAACCTATAAATCAAACTATAGCATCAATAACAACTCCATATATATATGAACACATGACCTATATATCAAACTAATAGCATCAACCACAACTCCACATATGTATGAACACATAACCTATAAATCAAACTAATAGCATCAACCACAACTCCATATATATATGAACACATGACCTATATATCAAACTAATAGCATCAACCACAACTCCACATATGTATGAACACATAACCTATAAATCAAACTAATAGCATCAATAACAACTCCATATATATATGAACACATGACCTATATATCAAACTAATAGCATTAACAACAACTCCATATATATATGAACACATGGCCTATATATCAAACTAATAGCATCAACCACAACTCAACATATATATGAACACATAACCTATAAATCAAACTAATAGCATCAACCACGACTCCACATATGTATGAACACATGCCTATATATCAAATTAATAGCATCAACCACAACTCAACATATATATGAACACATAACCTATAAATCAAACTAATAGCATCAACCACAACTCAACATATATATGAACACATAACCTATAAATCAAACTAATAGCATCAACCACAACTCCACAAATGGATTTATAGGTTATGTGTTCATAGTTAACCATTGTATTAGTCTATTATTGTGGTGTTAACCATTGTATTATTCTATTATTTGGTGTTAACCATTGTATTATTTTATTATTTTGGTGTTAACCTTTGTATTATTCTATTATTTTGGTGTTAACCATTGTATTAGTCTATTATTTTGGTGTTAACCTTTGTATTATTCTATTATTTGGTGTTAACCATTGTATTATTCTATTATTTTGGTGTTAACCATTGTATTAGTCTATTATTTTGGTGTTAACCTTTGTATTATTCTATTATTTGGTGTTAACCATTGTATTATTCTATTATTGTAGTGTTATAACTATTGAGCTACACTAGGTCCATAATGAAAACAAGATTTGTACTGCAGTTAATACAGATATTTAACAAAGGTATTTTATGATCCTTAAATTGTCACTGTTTGCTTCCAACAAGGTATATTTTATGTAAACATACTTATAAATGTCATTGTGTGGTTGCATGATATATAAGTTTCTTATATGAACGTAGCCTTGAAATGTTAGCTTGTGGTCTTGATTTCAATATCTCAGATGGATGGCCTGAAAATAACACATTTTGACTTGTATACAATAACTACTTGGGGACTTCACCAAATGAGAATTGTACCCTCGCCCCCCGAATTAGAACATAAAGTCTACATTGTTATGTTTAGAAAGACACATAAATTGTAAGCGTGACGCTAGGAGAGTAAGCCACTTAGCGTGTGCAATGTGCAGTCAGGTCAATTGGGTAAATGTCAGACTGCTGAGTTGAAGATTCATGGTCCATGTCCTGTTATCGCGAAAATAAAAATAACACTCAACACTTTAGAGCCGTTGGTGCGTTATAAAAGTGACGGTCAAACTCCACTGTTCAGTTTAATATGAGAATCGTTTGTTTGTAGTTAAGCACAAAGCTACACAATGGGCTACCCGTGCTCTGCCCACCACGGGTATCGAAACCCGGATTCTAGCGTTGTAAGTCCGCAGACATACCGCTGTGCCACTGGGGGGCTAATATGAGAAGCTAATGATTTAACGGTGTGTAATGTTGACTAGCTGCATTCTATCTAGTCTGTAATTTTGAAAAAAAATTAGGGAAAAGGCTAGCGCAAATAGCCCTTGTACAGTTTTACGTGAAATCCAACAAACAAACAAATACTCAGTAGCTTATTTTCCAAAATAACAATTTATAACTTCTCAGATATAAACCATGCACTATTACACTGGTCTTTTTTTTTTACCCATTTCAGACATTCCCAAAAGTAGGTGCATAATCACGAGGAATGTTAAAAAAAAAGGGATTTTCTTCTTTGCCATGCATTAGATACGAATAAAGTATGGCCCTTGAATGATCGCGTTAACGGGTCAATATCTTCTCGCTATTAGATGCTCTTCTGCTGTGAGATAATGCCAGGTTTCATATTACCCGCAGTGTAAAGAGTTTAATGCGAAAATTCGAGGGGCTAGCCTTTATTTAGCCTGCATACAGTCCTAACCTAGTACCCTGTGACTTGCATTCTTTTGATCCCCTTAACACGGTCTCTGCTGAAAACGATTGCAGAAGAAGACTAAGGCTTTTATAGCGGTTGTAATTGGATTCGTAACACCTAGTCTATGACTTATTGAACTGGGGTGATGAAACTCGGGGAACGTTGTAAAAAAAATGCACTGTACTTATTGGAGCTTATATTGGCAAGTCCTTGCTGACTGTCCACATCGTCAACTCTATTTTAATATAAACTGATATTGTATGCCTATAGGGAATAAAATTCGTTCTTTACTAAGTACGCTTTACATTAAGTTACATATCACTTCGATGACCGAGCGACCATTGGACTTGATCCTACTAGTTGGATATATCTCATGTGTTCATACATATGTGGAGTTGTGGTTGATGCTATTCTTTACCAAAATAATAGAATAATACAATGGTTAACACCAAAATAATAAAATAATACAATGGTTAACACCAAATAATAGAATAATACAATGGTTAACACCACAATAATAGACTAATACAATGGTTAACACCAAAATAATAGAATAATACAATGGTTAACACCAAAATAATAGAATAATACAATGGTTAACACCAAATAATAGAATAATACAATGGTTAACACCACAATAATAGACTAATACAATGGTTAACACCAAAATAATAGAATAATACAATGGTTAACACCAAAATAATAAAATAATACAATGGTTAACACCAAAATAATAGAATAATACAATAGTGAACACCAAAATAATAGAATAATACAATGGTTAACACCAAAATAATAGAATAATACAATGGTTAATACCAAAATAATAG
>NW_013668288.1:123574-124833 GCF_000517525.1 Limulus polyphemus
TACTGATAACATTGATTGTTAACAGTAGTGTTTTACTGATAATATCGATTGTTAACTGTAGTGTTTTACTGATAACATTGATTGTTAACAGTAGTGTTTTACTGATAACATCGATTGTTAACTGTAGTGTTTTACTGATAACATTGATTGTTAACAGTAGTGTTTTACTGATAATATCGATTGTTAACTGTAGTGTTTTACTGATAACATTGATTGTTAATAGTAGTGTTTTACTGATAATATCGATTGTTAACTGTAGTGTTTTACTGATAATATCGATTGTTAACAGTAGTGTTTTACTGATAAAATCGATTGTTAACAGTAGTGTTTTACTGATAACATCGATTGCTAACTGTAGTGTTTTACTGATAACATTGATTGTTAACAGTAGTGTTTTACTGATAACATCGATTATTTGTTCCTTTTTAACTGCAAATCTTCTCAGTATACTATTTGCTCTGTATCCAGCACAAGGAATCGAACAGCGGATTTTAGCATTATGAGCCTTTTAAACTTACCGGTGAGTTAATCCTAATCTCGAACCTTTCAGGATTTACTTGTTAAGGTCATTAGTAATGTATTGAATAAAACAACCAGTTATCTCGGTCGTAATTAGTATCAGTCATATAAGCAGGTGTATTCGTCTAATACATTTTCTAAACATACGGTGTGTGCGTTTATATATAGCAAAGCCACATCGGGCTATCTGCTATGTCCACCGAGGGGAATCGAATCCCTGATTGAAGCGTTGTAAGCCCGTAGACTTTTCGCTGTCCCACCGGGGGGAGGGGACAGAAGCATACGCTACAAGAGCTGTATAGATAACAAAACAATAGAGGAAATACACGTATAAACTATAACCTCGTGCTAAAATTATATACCATGTTTAAGGTGATCTAACTGAAAGCATAAGAGGTCTTTAAGTGATAGTCATAAGGTCAAGTATATGTTATTGTATCAGCTCTCATTTGATACGTAGCATTATCGTGTAATACAACTCTCCGTATGAAACTGCCACTAGTTCGAAGTGCGTTTGAATCAACTCCACCCCGATAACAATCTGCTACGGAAACGAAGTGTTGTTGTAGCCCTATGTTCCTCTAGGAACGACAGGAACCGGAAACGAAGTGTTGTTGTAGCCCTATGTTCCTCTAGGAACGACAGGAACCGGAAACGAAGTGTTGTTGTAGCCCTATGTTCCATTAGGAACGACAGGAACCGGAAACGAAGTGTTGTTGTAGCCCTATGTTCCATTAGGA
>NW_013668288.1:125581-127223 GCF_000517525.1 Limulus polyphemus
TTGTTAACTGTAGTGTTTTACTGATAACATCGATTGTTAACAGTAGTGTTTTACTGATAATATCGATTGTTAACTGTAGTGTTTTACTGATAACATCGATTGTTAACAGTAGTGTTTTACTGATAATATCGATTGTTAACTGTAGTGTTTTACTGATAACATCGATTGCTAACTGTAGTGTTTTACTGATAATATCGATTGTTAACAGTAGTGTTTTCCTGATAACATTGATTGTTAACAGTAGTGTTTTACTGATGACATCGATTGCTAACTGTAGTGTTTTACTGATAACATCGATTGCTAACTGTAGTGTTTTACTGATAACATTGATTGTTAACAGTAGTGTTTTACTGATAACATCGATTGCTAACTGTAGTGTTTTACTGATAACATCGATTGCTAACTGTAGTGTTTTACTGATAACATCGATTGTTAACTGTAGTGTTTTACTGATAATATCGATTGTTAACAGTAGGGTTTTACTGATAACATCGATTGTTAACTGTAGTGTTTTACTGATAACATCGATTGTTAACAGTAGTGTTTTACTGATAACATTGATTGTTAACAGTAGTGTTTTACTGATAATATCGATTGTTAACAGTAGTGTTTTACTGATAACATCGACTGTTAACAGTAGTGTTTTAAAAGTGTTTTCTCTATTTTGTAGTTGTTAGGCCCCTGTAAGTTTATTTTAACTTATTAGTATAATATTGCTAGTAATTTACTTAGCGTTGGTCTGTCCTGGTCACAGCTTTCGTTAGATGCCCCCCCCCCCCCAGTGGCACAGTAGTATGTCTGCGGAATTATACTGCTATAAACCGGGGTTCGATACCCGTGGTGGGCAGAGCACATATAGCCCTTTGTGTAGCTTTGTGTTTGATAACAAACAAACCTTAACTGGGTTGGGAGGCATTGAAGCATATAATGGGGTCAAGTTTATGGATGGAGGCATTAGGTTTGGAGGAAACGACTTTTCAGGGAGGCCTATCATCAAAAGCATCGGCTCTGACGTCAGTTTTGCATCATAATTGTAATATTATATTTAATATTGTTAGTTTTAAAATGTTGTTGTAAGCTATACGCTTAATTAGAATATAATATAAATGGATGTGGTGTTTGAAAGCCTCTATTTTCTAAAACATAATATTTTCGAACAATACGACGCCAAGAGACTTGTTTCGAAGTGCTTCGTAGCTTTGTTTCTTGGAAAACTAGGAGACCTGATAGATTATATACTTCATAGTCAATCATAGTAATAATATCTACCCTTGTTGGATTACAATGACATAATTATTTGTTGGAAAACAAATACAGATATCTCATAGCTCATCCAGTAATTCCCAAGCTTATAGTTGTAGTCACAGTAGTCGACTGCTATATTACAAAAACTGACATGATCATTCAGTTGGTCGGTCAGTCTGTTTGTTTTGATTATTCATTTACCTAGGAGTTTTAATGTCATACTCAAAGATCAACCTTTCCTGAAAGACGTTGCAGTAGCGAGAGAAAGTCAAATGTTAAAAGTACTAACTGACCAGGCCCGACATACTGGTTTTATCAAACATATCTATCTCTGCCGCTAGATGAATTTACGTATTCATTGTTGTTTATTATTGAGCAAAAAGCTGTGTCACTGGGA
>NW_013668288.1:127447-129995 GCF_000517525.1 Limulus polyphemus
TGCGTATACGCATTAATTCCCTTATCACAGCAGTTTCTGCTATGATTCTAAGCAATCCGTCTCATTGTGACTTATTAAGTTCAATATCAGTCTTTTATCTATACTGTTCTTGTAAAATTATAATTTTCCCAACGTAGTAATTTTTGGATTCGAGTTCATAACTTATGTATATTCGTAAGGAAACGTACGTTTTCCATAGTCTCCTTGATAGATAATTATTTGTGTTCATTGCGTCGCTTATTTACGTATTCAGTCTCATTGTGACTTATTAAGTTCGATATCAGTCTTTAATCTATACTGTTCTTGTAAAATTATAATTTTCACAACGTAGTAGTTTTTGGATTCGAGTTCATAACTTATGTATATTCGTAAGGAAACGTACGTTTTCCATAGCCTCCTTGATAGATAATTATTTGTGTTCATTGCGCGCTTATTTACGTATTCAGTTGTTTAATATGATTGATTTATGAAAGAGTGAAATTGGAACTGGTTAAAAATAATTTTATTTAAGTTTTTGACACCATTCTTCTGTCATATCGACCACAGTAACTGTGTTTACTACACGTCTTAGCCTTACGTACCGAAATCTTGTTAAACCAGCTTTACATTGAAATGCCTTATTGTTTTAAGGCATTGTGACATAAACCCTTGAAAGGCCGTGAGCGTTTTAACAATGAGAGTTAGTGTTGCTACTCGCGCTGTTATGTCTGTTTAGAATGATAAAAACAATTACTAAGTTTGCGTCGCTAATAGAAGAACATCGTTACGGTTGATAGGAGACAAGTTTTGAATAAAGTTAAAGTTGAGTAGAGATAAATACATAGAAGGGAATAGATAAAACTGTGCACAAATTGAAAAAAGGCCAATGTTACAGCCTGTGCACGTGGCTTTCAGGACGTTCCTTAAACAACGGGAGTATTCTCATTTTGTTGGAAGAATGTCTTTAACGCAGTGCGCGCGATGTGTATTGTCAGGACAATCCGTAAATAACAGGAGCATTCTCATTTTGTTGAAAAAATGTCTTCAGCGCAGTGCGCGCGATGTGTATTGTCGGGACATTCCGTAAACAACAGGAGTATTCTCATTTTGTTGAAAAAAATGTCTTCAGCGCAGTGCGCGCGATGTGTATTGTAGGGACATTCCGTAAACAACGGGAGTACTCTCATTTTGGTGGAAGAATGTCTTCAGCGCAGTGCGCGCGACGTGTATTGTCGGGATATTCTTTAAACAACGGGAGTATTCTCATTTTGGTGGAAAAATGTCTTCAACGTAGTGCGCGCGATGTGTATTGTCGGGATATTCTTTAAACAACGGGAGTATTCTCATTTTGGTGGAAGAATGTCTTCAGCGCAGTGAGCGCGATGTATATTTTTGTAATCTCTTCAGAACTCATCTAAATTACACTGATGTGCTGTCCACTATCGCATTTTCGCTTTTAGGTCGCAATTGTCTCAAAGATTTCATTATGTATTTTCTATAAAGTTTAAACCATCTTCACACCATTCTCGTTCTTTAACTCTGCGACACCATTAAAAGACGAAAAGAAGACTGACGTCTATCTGGATAGATTTAAATAAATCTTATTTCTTTTAAAACGTATTATAAAATAAGGTTTAATGTTATGGATGAATAATTGGGAAACTAGATTTCCAGCGTGTTCATTGTTTCTCGTTACTGCGCGTTTTATCGTGTTAGCCTGTTTTGAATTTCGTGTAAAGATACACGCGGGCTATCTGCTCTACACGTTCCTAATTATGCAGTGAAAGACTAGAGGGAAGGCTACTCTTTTACTAACGAATAGTGGGATTGACGGTAACATTGTAACGCCCCCACGGCTGAAAGGGCGAGCATATTTGGTGGGGGGAAGGATTCGAAACCACTACCCTCAGATTGCGAGTTAAGCGCCCTTAACCACCTGACTACGCCGGGCGTTATCTTTTATTTTAATTTGGAAACTGGTTTTTCCAGCGTGTTCACTGTTTCCCGTTACCGCACGTTTTAGCATGTTAAAACATTTTAAGCTGTACTTCAAAGGTTTTATCTTAATGGCTTTTGCATGTCGATTTTGATTGAAATACTGTGTAGTCGTGAACGAGTTAATGTTTGTTCAATGTTACCAGTTGACAAACGAATCAGTTGAACGATGGCTGGTGTAGAGTTAATGTTTGTTCAATGTTACCAGTTGACAAACGAATCAGTTGAACGATGACTGGTGTAGAGTTAACGTTTGTTCAATGTTACCAGTTGACAAACGAATCAGTTGAACGATGACTGGTGTAGAGTTAATGTTTGTTCAATGTTACCAGTTGACAAACGAATCAGCTCAAAGTGGTTTTGTTCTAAAAACAAACAAACAAATAATTATTTCGCATGACATAAATAGAGAATAAATGGACCGTCTGCTCCGTGCTCACCATAGAGATCGAACCCCGAGTTTTAGCGTTATAAGCCCGAAAACTTACTGCTGAGCTACCGAGTGCCTTAATTTATGAAAAATAAACAAAACTGGTCTTGAATAATAAGAAAACTACAACCATCATCTAAAGAC
>NW_013668288.1:130014-132529 GCF_000517525.1 Limulus polyphemus
AATGTTACCAGTTGACAAACGAATCAGTTGAAGGATGACTGGTGTAGAGTTAATGTTTGTTCAATGTTACCAGTTGACAAACGAATCAGTTGAAGGATGACTGGTGTAGAGTTAATGTTTGTTCAATGTTACCAGTTGACAAACGAATCAGTTGAACGATGGCTGGTGTAGAGTTAACGTTTGTTCATTAAACTGATTCGTTTGTCAACTGGTAAAGTTTGGGAAGTTAAGAAGAAAAATAACCCTTGAGATATTCGTGAACAAAGTTAAATATATTAATACGGTGGGCCAACGATAAGTTTACGGACTTACAATGCTAAATTCCAGGGTTAAATTCCTCTCGGTGGACATAGCAGATAGCTCAAAGTGGCTTTGCTCTAAAAACAAACAAACAAATAATTATTGCGCATGACATAAATAGAGAATAAATGGACCGTCTGCTCCGTGCTCACCATAGAGATCGAACCCCGAGTTTTAGCGTTATAAGCCCGAAAACTTACTGCTGAGCTACCGAGTGTCTTAACTTATGAAAAATAAACAAAACTGGTTTTGAATAATAAGAAAACTACAGCCATCATCTAAAGATATAAAGAATATGCAATTCATAGTTACACGATGAAAACTTATGTTCATATTATTAAAAGAGTTATTCATCTTCCTGTAGTTCAAGAACTGGCGACATTTTACATCTTTGGAAACTTAGGCAAGTGAGATACATATGTCAATATTCCGAGAAAAAGAGCCTAATAATTAACATTAGATTTTACATCGTACTCGACGATAAATACATAAATAAAAGGGTGTAAGACTAAACTAGAATTAAAACTTGGTATTTAATGTATTAATATTCAAACCGTCTGCTTAAAGGTCAGTTGCAAGACAGTTGATCCATGGGGAAGCAGTGACAGCTGAAGCTTATGACAGCGTTTCCATCTACTTCAGCGACATCGTGGGTTTCACCTCAATCTCTGCACAGAGTACACCGATGGAGGTCAGTGGCTTGTTTTTATCCGCTTTACACCTTTTGAAAAGCACTTTCTGTATAGGGCCTCCTTGCTCGAAATGAGGTTGCACCTTATAATTTTAATATAATGTGTTTTTTCTTCATAAAGAACCCCTTATTGTTAGTTATGACACAAAGAAATGATCTTGTTTGAATTTCGCGCAAAGCTACACGAGGGCTATCTGCGCTAGCCGTCCCTAATTTAGCAGTGAAAGACTAGAGGGAAGACAGCTAATTATCATCACCCACCGCTAACTCTTGGGTTACTCTTTTACCATCGAATAGTGGGAGTGACCGCCACGTTATAACGCCCCCACGGCTGAAAGGACGAGAATGTTTGGTGGGACGGGGATTCGAACCCGCGACCCTCAGATTGCGAGTCGAGCTCCCTAACTACTTAGCCATGCCGGGCCTCAGCTGAGAAAGAAGGCCGGTAGAAAATTACTTGAAGTTAGCGATAAAGGGAAATATCGTTTAATGCTGCGAGTACCAGTCAGTACCTCTGCATAGGTCGAACGGTTCATGTGCTACGGCTCAAAATGATGGTAGGGGCGGCTCATGTCCCCATTTATAGCATTACATTATAATGCCGGTGTTGATGAGTTTCGTTGATAGTTACTTATTATTTTATTCTACAATGAATGAATGAAATAACTATGGAAACACAATCGATACATTTGCAGAAGTCACATAAACAATGAGTAACAGCAACTAAACGGCGAATTTATTGGTGGCACAAAACATTATCAAACATGCAAAAACAACAAAAACAAAGAAACAATAAGTTGTACAAATTACTAGCATTCTGTATGCAAGTCCTTTGCTTTACACAGATCATTACACTTCGTTTTCATGCTGCCAAGCAATGCATCAGAGTACAGTTATAAAATAATATCCTGTAATACCCGCCTTTTAATCTCTTCAGATTTTTAATAAGCCCTTGCTCATATCGGGATTTTGTGCAGAACAATATATGGTTGAGAGTGTTATACAAGAGTACCAATCTATGGTTGTGAGTGTTATACAAGAGTACCAATCTATGGTTGTGAGTGTTACATAAGAGTACCAATCTATGGTTGTGAGTGTTACATAAGATTACCAATCTATAGTTGTGAGTGTTACATAAGAGTACCAATCTATGTGTTGTGAGTGTTACATAAGAGTACCAATCTATGTGTTGTGAGTGTTACATAAGAGTACCAATCTATGGTTGTGAGTGTTACATAAGAGTACCAATCTATGGTTGAGAGTGTTACATAAGAGTACCAATCTATGTGTTGTGAGTGTTACATAAGAGTACCAATCTATGGTTGTGAGTGTTATACAAGAGTACCAATCTATGGTTGAGAGTGTTATACAAGAGAACCAATCTATGGTTGTGAGTGTTATACAAGAGTACCAATCTATGGTTGTGAGTGTTACATAAGAGTACCAATCTATGGTTGTGAGTGTTACATAAGAGTACCAATCTATGGTTGTGAGTGTTACATAAGAGTTTTTAAAGAAAAGGTA
>NW_013668288.1:133313-139178 GCF_000517525.1 Limulus polyphemus
CAATCTATGGTTGTGAGTGTTATACAAGAGTACCAATCTATGGTTGTGAGTGTTACATAAGAGTACCAATCTATGGTTGTGAGTGTTACATAAGAGTACCAATCTATGGTTGTGAGTGTTACATAAGAGTTTTTAAAGAAAAGGTATCATTTCACCATATTCACTGTATGATTGTGATCGTTGTATTCCCGGAAGATGAATCCCCACCAGATGAATCGTGTTTTTTTAGGGGATGGGATGATGTATCAGAAGCTGCATGTGAATGTCAGCAGTCAGGGTGCCATCAGTTTTGTGTAGATCACCGATATCGGTCGCTGAGATGCATTATCAAACATACTATGCTTCTCTATAGATGATGTTCATTGACTATGATACTTTTCATATTCCTCTCGAACAAACTTTTATTGATTGCCACCGGATACTTTTAATTAGAATTCATTTGTAAAATGCGCACGTTTCCAATTTTTTCATTCCGCTATTTGTGGTGTGATTAACTCTTTTCAGCAGCGGTTTTCGAGTCGAGCAGCTGCTCATTCATTTAGACTCCTTTGTACTAATATGTCTCTTATTGTTTGTGAAGTAACATTAACACCGGCACTTACAGAAATATAAATGACAAAATATGTATTCGACTATCGTCATGGGCCTCCGAAGAAATTCTTCCAGGAGGGGCAAAGTAGTGTGAAATTGTGAATTGAATAAAAAATAGATATATACATATGCTGAATGAATAAAGAAATAATTGTGTTTCTCATTTTGAAGAGGGGGATAATTGCCCCCCCCCATGACCGTCATCTATGTTGTGAAGAATATACCCCGAGGTACCTAAATAAATTTTGGGTTTATATCTCGATCACTTCTGTTATTAACAATCGTAGTTTCATGTACCCTCATGTATTATCAAGGACCAGCCCAAACTTAGACTTTTACACGCCTGTCGTACGTTAATTCTCCAATTCTGTAAACCATGCATAGAATCACACTACTACTACTGGGTACAGTGTGATACGAGTACTTTTATAGGCTTTTTACTGGCGTAGCACTTTCTGATTGGTTAGATGACAATCAATCACAGTGTAAATTATGAGCAGGTGAATGTATTCTGAAGCAATTAATTTTCACACTAGAAGGGGATGCAATTTCTGTAGTATATGCATTTGACTTCCCCCTTTTTCCTCTCCCCTTTTCCATAATAATGTTTCATACTATATAAAAACATATAATATAGAACTTCGACCATTAACTAGCGTTTTGTCATGTTTGTCAGTTTTCCACTAAATTTGTGAATGCGTAGTTTATAATATTTCAGGTGGTTTCTACTCTGGTTAAAATCAAGAATTTTCAAACATTTGTTTTTCATTCCAGGTGATAGATCTATTAAATGATCTCTACACTTGTTTTGACTCCATAATTGAAAATTTCGACGTCTACAAGGTAATTTGTTTTACAGTACTCCATTAATTAGGTATATATAATTAATTATACGTGTTCTTCATCGTTACTGGAATCGAAATGGATGATTTTGATTAGCTCATTTTGTAACAAGTGTGTCGAACCCCGTAGGGAAGTTAATTATTGTAGCATGATTTTCATCCTGAACCTACGTTGTGTACTTAATATCCAATATGAATATTAACTAGGTTTTAATCTGGAGGTTTAGAAAATTAGTACATTTTTTTTCTAAATGTATGGATAACATTTTAAGTAAATATATTTAGCACTAGACGTATTCAAATTTTAGTTTATAAATATATTTTTTGAAATGTTCAGGGTGTTTGTTTTTGGCCATGTTCTATTCATACAAATTTAATTACTTACATATACTATTCCCTTTTTAGATTGTAAAAAAAGATTGTCTTACTGTCTGAGTGTTGATGTCAACATCTTGGAAGTATAACTTTATATAGAAACAGAAGATAAGATTGTACCAAAAATCAAGAGTTTTCAGTTCACACAGAGTGAAATGAATATATTTTTCAATGAAGAAAAATCGTAATAATTCATAATTAACGCCAATTTTTTGAGAAATTCAATATTTTTCATACATGAGAATAAATAAACGTTATTTTTCAATAAAAATGTTATCTACAAAAGTAGCGATAGATAATAGGGGAGATTGGTTGAAATATCCTCTATTGTTAAAATATATTATTGACTGCAGAAAAACAACCAGGTAATTCTGTTGTCATATTATACAAGTTATGTAAAACAATCGTGTTTAGATTCATTATGACAGTAATAATATAAATAGTACAGATTTACTCCACGTTAATATTTTCGTTTTATTTATTAGCAACATTTTGACTGCTATACTGCAGCCGTCTTCGGGCAGTAGAGCATTCTACATCATATTTCTTTCGTAAAAAAAACGAAACTTATAACGTGAGATATATCCGTAGTTGTTTTTTTTATCGCTGGGTTTGGTTACACGTTTCAGTTTTAAAAACATAAATTCACATTTAACATAAATTTTTGAAAAGTTTGTTTGGTAAAAATTTATTAGCTAACACACTGAGTTAACCCTACGATATAGCTGGTGCAAGGCTTACATAATATGAAACTCATCTGTTGATAATGAAGATTGTGGGCATTTTGAATATACATAATTGTGTTTTGTCATACTTGCTTGAATAAACATATCTAGCAGCAGAGGTATAGAAACATTTATTTATTCATAGCAGATTGTTTATACATTTATTAACTGAGACATTAAGTTAACACTACTTCTTTAAATACAGGATTTCTAGAATAAAACAAAAGAATTCTAATCGCAGACACCGAAATCTTGTCATACTATAATTATGCTGTCACTACGCCTTATAAGCATGCGCAGTAAGAATTTTATCCGGAAAAACAGTGCAAGCGCCTGCCTGCGCCAGAGAGCTGGAAAGCTCAACCAATAAGTCATTACAACTGCTCTATGAAGGAAGGAACAGAAAAAGGTGGATGTAAATATTCTTTATTAACCGTTTAGTACAATAACATTAAAAGTTTGAAGTTTTTAAAAAGGTCTGACATTAGTTCCTAGAATAACTTTGTAAGTTTATTCATCGATAGTATTAAGTACAGTATAGTTTAGTTCTAACTAAGCTGATGCAAAAAACGTACACGGTACAGTGTTAATTTATCTCTTTATCGAACTTAGGCCTAACGTTAGTTAAGGTTTTATAAAGTGTGACCGAAATACAAATGGACTTACATATTTCAGTGTCTACGATTACATTTCGTGTGTATTTAAAGAAATACTGTTGCAATAAAGATAATAATTTGACAGAAAACGTCTCTGCTAGTCCATTATAATGTCATATCACAACAATATATAATTGAAGAAGAACAAAATTATCAAAATAATTTCCCTAGCGATTTACATCTATCAAATATAACCTTGTTTTTTTTCTTTGGTACTGCAAACCAAGTTGCCTCTTTATAAAATAAAGTTAACGTACATAATTTTATCTTTCACTCTTTCATTAAGTTCTTGTGAATATAACGATAGATATTGAATGAGATTTGTCCCTATAGTGGTAGAATTTTCATTATGTGCTGAACTACTTGTTTCGGAGTCTTTCTTGGATATATATAATTCGTAAATATTTTCATGGCCAGGTGGTTAAGGTGCTCGACTCGCAATCTGAGGGTTGCAGGTTCGAATCCCCATCACACTAAACATGCTCGCCCTTTCCGCCGTGGGGGCGTTATAATGTGACGGTCAATCCCAATATTCGTTGGTAAAAGAGTAGCCCAAGAGTTGGCGGTGGGTGGTGATGACTAGCTGTCTTCCCTTTAGTCTTACACTGCTAAATTAGGGACGGCTAGCGCAGATAGCCCTCGTGTAGCTTTGCGCGAAATTCAAAAAACAAACAATCGTAAATATTTTACATGTTTCACTTTGTAAGAGACATGCGCCCCCTCCCACCCGAGGATTAGCGTGCCAGACTGTGGACTGAAGGATTCGTGGTTCCTGTCCTGTTTCGCACTTTAGGGTCGTTTGTGTCTGTGCATTATTAAAGTGACCATCAAATCCTACTATTATAATAGAATAGGCCACGAATTAGGGGTGGGTGGTGTTCACCTGCTGCCTTCCCTCTGGTATATCACTTCAAAATTAGGCGCTACCCAGTAGAACAGCGGTAAGTCTCATGGCTTACAATGCTAAAATTCTGGGTTCGATACATGCGGTAGGCATAGCACAGATAGCCCATTGTACAGTTTTGTGTTTATTTATCAAAGTAAAACTAGGGACTGCTGTATAGTTTTTGAAGAGTCGATGCATTTATTTTTCAGCGAAGGACTAAAACAGGTTAAGTTAAACTGCAATGTTATCTATATATATTTATATAAACCACTCTCTGTTCGCAACGCTACCTTTATTGCTAACATTCCAATCTCTGTTCGTAACGTTCGCTTTGTTGGCAACGTTCAAACTGGCTCAGTGGTTTCTCTCAAGCCGAAGTTTCGCGTTCAAATCCCAGTCCAGTGTATTACTGTTTTTAATTATTATCTCATCGTGTTTGTAGAGCAAAACCATACAATATTAGGGGAATAAAACCGAATAACATGGTAGTTTAAGTTAGATATTTGAATTATTTGTTTATATTCACTTACAAGCAATGGGCGGTATGGTGGGTATACTACTTCACTATCATGTAGAAACCTCACTTTCAAACCCCAGTCGAGTTAAGATTTTATGTTTAATTTTTTTTGTCTGATATTTATACCTTTGCCCCCAGTGACACAACGGTATGTCTACGGACTTACAAAGCTAGAAACCGGGTTTCGATACCCGTGGTGGGCAGAGCACAGATAGCCCATTGTGTAGTTTTGTGCTTAATTACAAACAAACAAACATTTATATCTTTAAATGTTTATTACCATATTTACAGAAATATCTTTGAGTATTCGGGAAAGTGCGAAAACCATCATAGATTAAATAAGAGATCATATCATATTACATATAATTCATAAACACCAATGTTTATATGTGTTAAAGACAACTTAAATATATTTTGAACCCAACAGATGATGCTACAATACGTTAATAGTGATTTGTTTTCAACTTCGGTAAGTGATTTTTAACACGTCCCTCAGGAGCCAAGGGGTGTCTTTACACTATAATTTGTTGAATATTAAAAATAAGTCCAATCCGGAAACTCCCAAAGAGGGTGGTTTTGGACGTATCTTTTCGAGACAACATTTCGTTTGCTAGTTATCAACTGATAAATTTTAAAGTGAAATACAGCATCCTCAAGTCTCCATACTAGCTCGTACTAAAGTCTACCGCTGGGGGTACATTCATTATATATCAATAAAGCCACATTCTCAGCATCATTAATTAAACAATTGCTAACCTCTTATGCTTCTGCTATCACCTTTCTATGTTTAGATTTAATTTAGATACGAACGATTTCACCTGCGATTCGGTAGGGAAGGTCGAAGCATCACGGTAGTAAGCAGTAGGATGAGGAGACAGGAACAATTTGAAAGCAGCTACAGGCATAGTATTGTACTCGGCTTGCTGCACAATATCTACCAAGGTGTCATTTGGAGACTTCCATGTTTCTTGTGCTTGGCCGTTAAGCTCGTGGTGCGCTGACAGATATCAGTCACTTTATCACTTCAAATGACATTTCACAGTCCCAACGCTAAAAGAGTGCGGAAAATACCTTCTTTTTTAGCCAATAAAAATGTCCAAAACATTTCAGTTCAAATTAAGAAAACTGGATTGGGTATTTTTTTTCTCAACATGGCCAGGTGGATAAGGCGCTCGACTCGCAATCTGTGGGTCGCGGGTTCGAATCCCCGTCCACCAAACATGCTCGCCCTTTCAGCCGTGGGGGCGTTATAATGTGACGGTCAATCCCATAT